>NC_091741.1:78323062-78608062 GCF_043380555.1 Nothobranchius furzeri
GGTTTTCTTTGGTTGCAATTGGCACATCCAGAAAGGAACTGTTCAAGGTGCTGAATGCTCAGAGCTATGCTGGGCTGAAAGCAGGAGAAAGCCACAACAACTGCATGTGGCAGCCATAACAGGGCGATGGGAGCTGTTGATGAGGAACGTCATCTCTCTGTTTGTGTTGTTGGTGCTGATGATCTTAAAGTCCCATTAGTCACCATCACATGCTGGTGAAATTACACCTCTGCATCTGACCTATTGGTGAGCTGCCACAATGGCTGCACTCAGGAACAATTTGGTGGTATAACAGGTCCTCAACAACAACCACATATTTACTGTTTTGGTCCCATGTCTCAAGGTGTGAGTACAAGTTAAACTGCTTGGGGAGAAAAGTCAAGGCTGTGTTGTAGTTTCATGTTCCATATAGAAGCTCTCTCAAACCACTGGTCTTCCCTGTCTTGCCCTATCTGTCATGTTCTGTGTCCCTCTGTCCCCAGCCTCCTCCTGTTCTCCTCCAGGTTCTCCTGCTTAGTTCTTTCCCCATTTAGTTTATTGAATGCACCTGCCTTCCCTCCAGATCTCACTCACACCTGTCACCTGTTCCTCTGATCACCTCCCTCTGTGTTTAAAAGCCCTGTCTTGTCCCTCAGTGTTTGTCGGTCCATTGTTGTTTGTCAGTGTTGTTTTGTCTCTCGAAATTTCTCCAGGTTCGTGCTCATGAGTGAGCTTCTGTTTTTTTTCTTGGTCATTCTGTGTTTCTTGAGATTAAGCTTGGTTTTGCGCCTTTGGGTTTTTGTTCACCCTTTAATAAAAGGAATTCATTTTCTTAAAACCACTCCTGCCTCGAGTCATTCTGGCTTCTGAGTTTTGGGTCCTACCTCCTCCTGCTCAGCGTGACACTACCACCATGTTTATTTCAGACCACAGGTTAAAGGCCTCCTACTCCCAACCCAACACATCTGCAGAAACTTCTAGGATGAGAGGTGAACGTCTGGACTGAAAACATAAGTCCAGTTGTTTCCAAATAAACCTTGAACATTACCATGCCCTGGACTGAGCATCTACACAAGCAGGTCCCTAAACTTACATCATAAACCCTACTTCAGCCCTTGATTGGTTTTTCTTTCCCTCTCTAATTTTATAAATATTCATACACTGTTACCTTTCTGCCAGTTCCGCTTTTCCTGGGATCCACTGAATTCCCTCTTTCCTAATCCTTGTACTTTCCTCCTTTCTTTACATTTGTGATCACAATATTTATTTTTTCTCATTTTTGATATTTTTAATATTTTTTTCCTTTTAAATTTTTATTCTTGTGAAGCGCTTCATGATTTTTATCTTGAGAGGTGCTATACAAAAGATCATTTTCTTTCTTTCTGTGTCCATGGAGCACATTCTGCTCTATCCTAAAGTACAAAGAGTATTTAAATAGATGTAATGTTGTGTTGGAAACCCATTTATTAACATCACCAGGTCTCCAGAATGACAGAACCTGGAAATATGATATTGTCTTTTCTTATGGCATGTCATGTAATTACACTGTTTCTAATAAATGACAAACACCCACCAAATAGAGAAAAACATCTCCTAAATGTTGCAACAGAAACATGTTATTTAACCTGGAAATTCTAAGTAATTATCATTTCACTGTATCTTTGTAGTTTTCAGAAACCAGAGACATCAGTGTTGAAGTTCTGTTCTTTTTTTAAAACTGTAGTATAGTAAATATTCGGATGATTTCTTTTCCCAACTTCATCCAAATGCTTAGATGTTACAAATATGTATTTTTTGTCCTGGTGAAGGAATGCTGTGTAGTCACCCATAGCACGCCATTATAATATTCAACAAGATAGTGCTTATTGAAATGAGTCATGGGGTGCATTAATCATTCATCCTTGTCGAGTTAAACATGAATCCTTGCATTTCACCACAACAAATCAGTTCACTCAATAGACAAACTATGAGATAAGGCTTTTTTAATGGGTTTTTCCCACATTTCACTGAAATAGTTTGACCTAGGGACTCTTGGAAATGTTTCCTTTAGCATACAAGATGATTTTAAAGAGTTTAAAATATTTTAAACTAATAGGAAACTAACGGGTTTGAGGTTTTCTTTCTTCTTTGTATTATTTGTGAAATTCTGTCTTTTTAGGGTAATTTTAAAGAATAAACTGTAAAGTAAGAAACACTAATCTATTGTCTTTGTCCTTTTTAGCTATGAACATGTAGTCTCATTGCTCAGGATTCTACAAATAAACGTTATCATATGTTTAACACACACACACACACACACACACACACACACACACACACACACACACACACACACACACACACACACACACACACACACACACACACACACACACACACACACACACACACACACACTGTGTTTTGTATACAGTATGTTCAGCACATTTTTCATACAGTTCCACACACAAATGCATATCAAGGCTTCAACTGTTTGCCTGGGGACATTTATTCACATAAAACAACCAGAAATAAAACATAAAAGACGACTACACTGTAAAAACTAATGACAGTCTCCTCGTTTAGTGCACAGATACCCATAACATTATTTTTATATAATTTAGAGATAACGAAAGGTGTCATATCTGCTAATGGGAAATAGCACATCCTGTTTGAACAGTTCACCGCCTTGAAAAGTTTCTGTTTATTTCTCAGCTGCATGCACAGATGAATGAATAATCTTCTTTGTTTAGTTATTTTTTAATTGAAAAGCAAACTGACAGATGCAATAGACATTATTTAATGAAAGATGCACTACACATGCATTACACTACAGAATAATAAATGAACATTTTGAAATATTATTAAATGTGTAGACAACAGTTTTTTTGTTTGTTTGTTTGTTTTTTCCCGTGTCCTGTCTGGCTGTGAAGCAAACAGAATTGATGTCTGAATGCTGTATGTAGACAACTGTTTAAAAGACCTGAAACATCAAATTAAAAAGGTTGTGTTTGTAGCAAAAAGCATAACATGAGTGAACTGAGTGAGTGGACAAAAATCCAGGTATCCTTTTAATCTGAAAACTTTTAAAGTGCCTTCATATTTGAGACAACACCCTGAAATGTGAGGTTTTTAAAAATTCAGTGAGATAGCCTTGCTCATCTTTTTACTCCCCATCGAAAGAGGGTAAAAGCTGGGATTGACACATCATAGATTTTTAACGACACCTTGAGTAGTTTCTTAGCCGTGATGAACCATCTGTGCACAAGAAATTATCTGACAGCTGTCACTTCACAGCTTTCTTTTATTTGAAGGGCTTTTCCAGGTAAATTTACACAGCTATAAATGTGTGTGTGCAAAAATATCTTGTGAATCATAATGAAATAAAGTCACTCATTCTTTAAATGGCATATAAAGGTTTCATCTGAAGCTCTATAACTGTTGTTAAAAATGATAAACTGTTGGCATAAAATGTTGAAATGTCACACTATTGGTGTTTATGTGGAAAAAAATACATATCACTTTTCTATTGGAGACTTTTACAACCCAAAAGCCACATATTTCTATGACTTCTCAATGTTTATATAATTTATTTTCATGTCTGGTTCCATTTATTTCCATGATTATTTTTCTGAACGTGGTAGTAATGAAGTCGTTTAACCTTTCTGGTTGTAATTATTCACAGAAAAGTTCCAATATACTTTTTCATTAACACAATTAAACCATGAATGATTCAACATTTTACACCATCAACAATCTGCAAATGTTTCTGTGAAAATAGATTCATGAATATTTTTGTTAAAGTTTGAAAAATGACCTGTTGTTCTTTGGAAACAAAGAGAACTGTGATAAAGAAAAAAAAAGGAGCCAACGGCTAAAATGGGTCAGAAATCACCAACAATAATGTTTCAATCTCTAGCATGGTTGTATAAAGATCCTTTTTGCTGTGCTTGAACCAAAGTCTGTAATTCTATACTGCCTGAGGGCTAAATATGAGACATTTATGTGACAGAAATAAGTATTTGTACTAATTAACTTTATGCAGCAAACACTTGCTTAAGGGTTAGACTGCTGGAGGAGTTTTGACCTTTTATTGACTTCAAAGGCTTATATTTCTTTATATGTCAACAAAAGAAACTTTTTGTTGTAAAAGATCACTAAACCTGTGGTTTCTTGGCTCCATTTCATTGTGTTTGGTTAATGCTGTGAGCTTGCCAATGAAGATGCGTGGTGCTTTCTTCACATATTGTCATAGTCAGCACACGTTGGACTGTTCTTATACCAAACAACCCCCTTGCAGGCTATACAGATTTAATCTTGAGAACAATGTTGCGGTGCAGTCATGCCGTGAGTGGAAACCCAAGGAGCCTGCTATAGAGAAAAAGGCTTCTTGTATAGCCAGATCAGAGCTTCACTGTCAGGCTTCCTGCCAGGACAGCTGCACCCATTTGAAAGACTTGCAGCCACAGCCATGAGGTGCCTCGGAGGACTGTTGGATGCATGGATCCTGCTGTCTAACCTAAAGGACCAAGCAAAAAGGGATGCAAAGCGAGGAGACCAGATGGCAAAATTGCATAATGAGGGACTGAAAATGAACATTTCTTTACTAGAAATGTAGTTGGTAAATTGTGCAAAGAACAAGAAGATGCCCCAAAAAATAAATAAAGAGAACGCAAAAATAAGATTTCCTAGATCTGCATGAAAGAAATATGTTTATTAAATAGCCTACTTTATTCTTTACATAGTTGAATGGGCTGACAACCAAATCACGCAAAAAATCTATGGAATTCTAATGTATCACCTCACGGAGGTCTGGATTTGGAGTCACACTCAAAATTGAAGTGGTAAAACACACTGCAGGCTGCTCCAACTTTGATGTCAAAATAAGGCTTCGTAGTGTGTGGAGCCTCCACTTGCCTGTATGACCTCCCTACAATGCCTAGCAGTGTTGGGAGTAACGCAGTACAAATGTAATTAATTACTGTAATGCATTGTGTTTTGCTGTAATGTGGTAATGTAAGGCATTACAGGGAAAGAAAATGGTAATATTTACTCAGTACAATGGTCAGTAATGCGGTAATTACAATGCATTTTTAAACCCAGACTCAAGATGCGGGTTTCCTAAAAATTCAAATGGCGGGAAGCCTGAAAAAAGATCCAGTATTCACTTATATGACGTCATTTATGGACTCAGCTTTGCGGGCATTCTATGAGCAGAGAGGACGCAGCGGTAATGGCTCAAATACTCCAGCTGCGTCCAGCGTGCAGCCGCTGTTATATTCCCAAAATCGCTCCACCAAAACAAAGTAATTCGTTTGCGATCGTTTATATCAGCCCATATTATCTGGTACTTTATGTACTTTTCACCTGAGTTCATAATCTGTGCCCCGGTGATTTCAACTCATTGCTGCTGGAGCACAGCACATATTAAGCTTTATTTTTAATTTATTTTATTTTTATGCGTTCGGTAGATCCCTTTGGCTGATTAGTTAGAAAGTAGGAAATCTAGGAAAGAGTTTTTCTGGAAGACGGAGAAAACATGCAGCATGCAGGAAGGTTAGAGAGAGAAAGGGCAGGAAATTATTCAAATTAAATCAAGAAAACAAAACTGTTTGAAAAGAAAAAAGTAGGTAGATTTATCCCCAATATACATTTTTACCAGTGAAAAGCAATAATATACAAGCATTAAATATTTATACATGTAATAGAATCAGATTACCCCAGAAGCCAGTCCCACATCCAGGGCCGTATCAAGGCATTTGGGGACCAAGGCAAATATAGGCTTGGAGCCCCCATCACCTCACTTCCTGCTCAGTTAATATAAGATGGCAGCGTGCTGGGAGTACAGATTGTTGTTGCTTTTATTTCATAAACAATCATTTTAAAGCACTGTTATTATATCTGACTGTTTTTAACAGCAATCCTAGCTCAGACATCATATCACCTTCCACATATATGTCATGAGCTCACTGGGCAACAGATTACCAGATTCATATTGAAGTTGTATTGGTGAAAGTAACTTAAAGTAATGCAAAAGTAGTGTAATGCCTTACATTTTAAAATCAGTAATATTGTAATTTAATGAATTACTTTAAAATGAGGGTAACAAGTAATAAATAATGCATAACAGTTTCGAAGTAACTTGCCCAACACTGATACCTGGGCATACTCACGGCGAGGTGGTGATGATGGTCTCCTGGGGGACCTCCTCCCAAACCCAGACTAAAGCATCTGCCACCTCCTGGACAGTGTGTGGTGAAAAGTGGTGTTGGTGGATGAAGTGGGACATGATGTCCCAGGTGTGCTCAGTCAGATTCAGGACTGGGAAACAGGCAGGGCAGTCCATAGCATCAATGCATTTGTCTTGCAGGAACTACTGACACACTCCAGCCACATAAGGTCTAGCATTGTCTTGTATTGGGAGAAGCCCAGGACTAGTCACACCAGCATAGTGTCTCACAAGGGGTCTGAGGATCTAATCTTGGTATCTAATTGCACTCAAGCTACCTCTGGGGACCTCTTTGTGCAGCCCGCCAAAGAAATACCACCCCAAATCATTACTGGCCCACTGCCAAACTGGTCATGCTGGAGGATGTTGTAGGCAGCAGAACGTTCTCCACTGCGTCTCCAGACTTTGTCATGTCTGTCCATCGACATATGAATATTGGACAATGGGTTTCCATAGGCTCCAATAACACATTTTTGAGGCTAAATGGGAGGTGGCCACCACCGCCATTTTGACCGTGTCACAGGTTCCATCAAGCCCAGACAATTCCACAAAAGGGAAGAGAGGTGGAGCTGAGGGTGTGGCTGTAAGGCTGGGATCAACTGACGACACCCGGTAGAACTAGCTACAAGCTAACCTGAAGCTAACCCAATGCTAACGTGGAGGTGGGAGCTAAGCTAACGGAGGTAGCAACCTAGCTACAACCGGAGTTAACTGTGCACAACACCAGAGCTTCAGAGTCAGAGATAAGCAGGGCTGACTGCTGGGTAAAACTGGGTGGAACACAGAGGTCTACCGAAAGCTTCTGAAAGTCGGCAGCCTGCGCAGCTAACAGAAGCCGCGATCAGACAGAGATGCGCCGAGCTGCGGGGAGGGGAGAACCGGGTGGAAAACATCGGTCTCCCGAGAGCTCCACAAACCGATAGTCGGAACCCAGCTCCACCAACATGTTATATTTCAACCCATTTTCTAAAGTGCAGCACTATGTTAAATGCACTGGGTTTTACCCTATTACATTTAAATTTCATGGTTAAACAGTACATGTTAAAATCTAAGCTCAGCTTGGCAGTGACCTAAAACACATAAATATAATTTTACTTACCGAAAAAAAAATGAAGTGGAGACTCCTTAGACGCTCTATTAGTGCAATTAATGCCACAGCAAGTCATTTTGTCCAACAATTGCACAAAAAATATCCAAAAAAGAATACACAAACACAGAGACTCAAAATCCTGGAGCAGTTTCCAAGCCATATGTGCAACTGTAGTCACAGGAACAATTAGCTGCTTGGAGATGGTTATACAGCCTTTACCTTTGACATTCTTCTGGTTTATGAGTGTGGTACACACCATGTCACTAAACACAGTGACTACCTGGAGCCCTATATATAGGCCCACTGGCTGATTACGCCTGTGATGCTAAGTAGTGGACACACTTTGAATTAACAATTGAACTGGTAACATCATTTTCAGACTTTTCAAGGGGTATCATCATTTTTGTCCAGGCCTGTTCTGTGAGTTTATTTGTTTTTTGTTTTTTCAATAATTCCATTGCTTTTCAACCATGCTTCAATGTCTGACTTTCACTGGCTACATTTAATAGTAATTTTATTTTTTATTACTTTTGTCATATTTCAGTTTCTGTGACCATTTTGGGCTCTTCTTTCATTGACTGAATGGTACCATGGTTTTGTCCACATCTGTATGCATCTACTATTAAAATGTTTTCATTATTAGAACCTATTTTCAAAGCACACACTAAACAGCTTTTGGTGAATGATTCTCATATAATCAAATAACTTCACACTCTAAACAACACCTTATTTATTAATTCATTTAATATATCTTTGTTTGTGATTTCAGTCTAATTCTATCCCTGTTATGTGCATACAGTATTCATTCATTTCTTTACTCACACCTTCTCTTAAGGGTCTTTGGGAACTAGTGGCAAGCTCCAGCAGTCACCAAGCAACAGGTAGGAGACACTCACTAGTCCATCACAGGAACACACAAAGACAAACACCCATTCACTCCTAGGGACAATTTTAGAGTCACCAATTAAATTAACATTCACATTTTTTGTTTTGGGGAGGAAATTGGGGTGTTAGGAGAAAAGCCATGCATTCACAGGAAGCATGAGCTAACTTCATGCAGAAAGGATACAGACAGGTGTTGAACTTGCAACCTTCTTGTTGTAATGGCGACCAAACAGCACCATTATTTATTGTTGAGGTATTAAGTTGCAAGAATATTTTGAGCAAGATTTGTAATTGGCTATTTTATGTCCAGTTCTTTGATAGAGTTCAAATATTTATTTGATTCTTGTATTGTTTTTTTGTTGTTGTTTGTTTGTTTGTTTTTCACAGATTTGTTTCATTTTTTAGATTTGATATTGTTGCATTTTTTGGACTCTGATAAACTGATTGTTCTGTGGATTTCAGTTTTGTTTGTTTTTGTCATTCGAGTTTTTACTTTGCTTTTCTTCATTTGAATGACTTCAATTTCTATTCACTGTATTCCAGATGTGCACATGTGTCTCATGAATAATTACATTTAAGTCAAGGTTACATT
Source organism: Nothobranchius furzeri (assembly GCF_043380555.1). NCBI lineage: Eukaryota > Metazoa > Chordata > Actinopteri > Cyprinodontiformes > Nothobranchiidae > Nothobranchius > Nothobranchius furzeri. The sequence continues at coordinate 78,331,817 of NC_091741.1, forward strand.
TACACCTACAGTTGTGTGTTTTGATAAAGTAAGCTACAATTTAAACTCTTGTTTCATAAAGTCCTTCATTTGAAAAAATAAAATGAAAATTAAAAATACTTCACAAATATGGTGACTTTTACTGGTAGCTAATCAATTACATCCACATTTCATGCTGAAAACATTTACTTGTGCTTAAAATTTGTAAATATATTTATTATGCAACACCGCTCAGGAGAAATGAGGAGGCTTATTTAAATCAGACTAAACACACTCATTCATTTTGTTTCTCTGCTCTGCCTAAAAATGTTTAAGATTAGACAAACCTCCCTCAGGTAAAGCATGAGTAATTCATGAAAAGAGAAACTACACCAGACACCTTGTATTTAAATGAGAAAAGCATCACATATATGAATACTAATGTCACGGTCTGCCCCTGCCTCTCTGACTGTGTCTCTCTCCTGCCCTTGATTAAGTCCTTATTGTTTTCACCTGCCCCTTGTTTACCTGCCCATGTGTTCCTCATTTGCCCTGTGTATTTATACCTCCCTCCTTGTACCAGTCTTTGTCAGATCATTGTAGTTTTTTGTCATCGTTGTCTTGTACTGTTCGTTCCCGTTCCACCATTAAAACCATTTTACTTTATCTGAAGCCTGCATCTGTACCTCCTGATCTGCTCCACCACACTTGGTCCATCATCTCCACACCCGCAACGTGACAACTAAAAGGGAAAGTGAATGGCAACATCACAGGAAACTTCCCAGAATATTAAGTGTAAAACATATAAACTAATGGGGACACTAGTAAAAAAAAAATATTTTTTTAAGGATTTAGGTTTGTTGGACAGCTAAAATTGAACTGAAAATGACACCTAAAATATAATAGTTATGAATACATCTTTAATTTACTTTCTAGATGATTGAAATCCTAAAAATATAAATATTAGCTGTGAAACTGTAAATAATTATGGTAATTATAAAGCCTAATTATAATAAATAATTTGATTTCTAACCTTGAATGGTGTCTGGAGACTTTGATATGGTAAATGATAAATGTGATATTTGGGTGTCTAGAGAATTTTGCAAACCTGCAAGTTTATATATCTCAAAATGTTTATTCTGGCATCAAGTCATTGCATTCTAATTGCAATAATAGATAACTGCTGAGACTGAAGACGATAAAGAACGCGTTTCATCCATGGTCAAAGGTGAAGACTCAACTACCTTTATAATGTAAGATGTCAGGTCTATTGGTCTGAAGTGCCAAGATGGGGTGATGGTCGGTGATTTTGAGAGGCTGCGATCAGACAGATCCAGTGACATAAGGTCAAATGTGAGTCAGTTTGAAGACTGATGCGGTGTTTAGGCCGGTGAGGTTTCAGGCCAGCAGGAGGTCCGGTTCTGAACCCACTGAAGAGCAGATTCAGGTCACCGAGTCTGTCGAGGCTGCCCCTCTGGCTGCTAATGCTCTTTGCACTTTAAGCCTGTGATCTGCTTCATCTTTGCCCACACATCTGTGATTTCCAAAGCACCATGAGATTCTTTTTAAATGAAGGGAGAAAAAAATAAAATGCTGAAAAAGCTTTATCATGAAATTACTTGATAAGAAAGTTTAACTATTACACGATTGAAATAAACAGGCCGGAAATCATTCATCTTTTGAATTATTGCTTTGGGAAACTCTTTTTTGGTTTTGTAACAATAATAATTAGCATAAACACTGAAGAACAGATGAAAAACAGCAGGTTTTACAAAGACTAATGTTGCATCTCTGAGGAGTACAGTCTGACATTCACAAGATCCAGAGATCTTTATTCCCTGTGGATTAATCAAGCAACATTATCATCCAGGATTCTGGCAGATTTTCGCCAAACTATGTGTTAATGTTTACATGAAGCAGAATATGTCAATCTTTTTATTTACAAACAACAAGACCAAAATTTGACTGTGTAGCTTTTTATGTTTTAATGAGTTTGGCAGACAGATGTTTTTAGATTTTTGTTGAGTGAGTGCTTGTTTCAATGATGCGGTACACTTATGTAATTGAAACTCCACCAAATAAGTTTACTTTTTATTCTCTAACTCTATATTTATGTAGAGAGTTTATGCATTCAATTTCTGTTTCATAACAAAGAACACAATGGAGATTTTCGACAATTGCTGTCTTGTTTTCTTTATGTCTGGGTAAAACACCTCACCGATGAGTTGGTTTATAGGTGGAATTATCAAGCAAAAGTTGAAATGAATATGATCTTTAACTTTTATGGGCACCCCTCTTTGTCAACCAGATGATGAAGCTCTGTAATCCTTTATCAAACAAAGAATTAAAGTCAGGTTTAGAGGAATGGCCTGCATGCCATAGATAGAGGTGGGGGAAATGGGTGCATCTATTGATTTTTTTTCACTCTCTCAAGGTCATTGAAATGACTGTAATTGAAGTTCTTTAATGGACCAACTGAAATATTGCGGAGCTGATGAGAGGGTCCACAGGGACTGGCCCGATGAGATAACCTCCATTTTTGTCCATCAATGAATTACCAAATGAGGAACCAAAGAAGTAGAATATAGAAGGAGATTAAACATTCAAATTCTTTTGAACAATGTGATTAAATGTTAATTAACCTACTAATGTGTGAGGATGAATTATTTTATTCATTTTGTTTGCTTGTTTTGTCCAAGGTCACCACACATCCACTGTTCAGTAAAGCAAAACTGCTGCTTGTGCTTTATTGGAGACTCATCTCTAATGTTATTGTTTCACTTCTCTTACTTTTTTGTATGAATGATTCATTCACTTTCTTTGTCACATATAGAAAGTTTGAAACAGTTATTACATTCACCTGATATCACCTGATAGTCGTCAAAATATGCAGAGAAGTACCGCTTTGCATAATCAGTGTTTTCCATTATTTTAAATGGTAAATTAAAGAGCAAGTCACCCCCTATCAGAATCTATCTCCACTCCCATTTCCTGTTAGAAAAAGGCGGCACAAGGAGGCGTTGCCTGGCATTACTTTGTTTTTGTGTAGTTTCTAATGAGTTCCTGGACAATATTTAAGGGAATATGTAGATATTTAAGAGCACAACTGCATCATGATTAAATACCATTAGCATATTGCTAAAGATTTAGCTCTAAAGCAAAACCACAGCAATTATTTTCATCATTATTTTTATTTTATTGCTAAAAACTACAGGAAGCATATACCTCGTGAAAGACATGATATCCTAAACTAGCATTTACTCATCTGTACATTCATACATTTTCTTTGGCTAATTGAAGGTTGGGTTACAGAGGTAAAGGTTTCAGGCAGGAATCCAGGAATTTCTTTTCCCAGAAGCAGTCTCCAGTGCCCCCTTGGGAATTCCAAGGTGTTCCCAGGCATGAAAGAATGTAAAATCCCCTTAGTTCATTATCTGCCCTACTTCCAGTGGTAGAAACCTGCAAAACCACTGGAGGCAGGTGATCAGAAGGCCTTTCTAAACAGGTGCCGGAGCCACCTCAACAGCGTTCCTTCCACACAGGAGGCAAACAGCTGTGCTCTATGCCCCCCTACTGGGATGAAGTAGCTCATCAACTCACGTCCACTTCGGTGCCCTGTCTCGTAACAGAAGATGAAGGTATTATTGCAGGAACACATTTTCCTTTTTGTTAAATCAAATGTCTTTAATTTACTCAACCTGCTGCATTAAATGCATCAGATGCTGATCATAAAGTTAATTTTGGCTTAATTTCTATTACATGCTATAGATTATATTTTACATCAGCATGCATGCAATATGTCTCCCATCTGCTCCATAATATATTCAAAGCACCCTTTTCTTTATCTCATCTATTCTCCCCACATCTAACTTGTCTTTTTATCTTTTATTCTTTGCATTCATGCATTGTGTCCTCTGGCAGTCTAAGTATCTTATTGTTGTGGGGAGAATGCTTTCTCCCGGGAGCCATAGGCAGTCAAGAGTGGATTGCCTCAGAGAGAGGCATTTTTACTTTGTCAGTAGTGATGAAGGATAAGAAAGATTGTGTTCTTTTGAGATTTACTGCAACAAATATGGGAATCGTCAAATGCACAATAAAAAATAATCTTTACATACAGTTGTGAAGAGTTAAAAAATGAAGTTATATCAAGTCCATGCAAGACATTGCTGAATGTTTGACAAAGCGATCTATGTAGCCTGTTGTTTATCATAGTCAGTATGCACTTATTGTGGCATATTGTTGTCCCTGTAACAAGTTTATAGGTTGTTGATGCACATGTTGTTGATGTGCATCGGCGCCAATGTCACAGGTAAGAATGATTTGCTCGTTATTCATCCACAGCAGAAAACTAGTTTGTTTCAGACCTTGATGTCATAGTTTTTAGAGTATTATATTAAATTAGCCCAATTTATAAATTAGCCTAAATTTTTTGCATACAAAGCAGCGTCAGCTCATCCATAGAGGTGCTGGGATGCCACCCTCCCTGGTCTGTGTGTGTGTGTGTGTGTGTGTGTGTGTGTGTGTGTGTGTGTGTGTGTGTGTGCGTGTGTGCGTGTGTGCGTGCGTGCGTGTGTGTGTGTGTGTGTGTGTGTGTGTGTGTGTGTGTATACTTATAAGGGAATTATCAATATGTCAGTCTTGCATGACTTTTACACCGTGTCTCATTGAACAAAGAACTACACCCATCAGACATAATATAAATGGCCTGTACTTGTATAGAACCTTCTTAGGGTTCTACAACCCCCCAAGGCACTTAACAACACAGTCATTCACCCATTCACACGCTGGTCAGGATGAGCTATGATGTAGCCACAGCTGCCCTAGGGCTCACTGACAGGGGTGAAGCTTCCAAGGACTGGTGCCACCAATCTCTTTGACCACCACCAGCTTGCCCAAGGACACAACAGTAAAATTCTCTGTCGGGATCAAACCGGCAACCTTACGATTACTGAACAACCCATTCTACCTCCTGGGCTACTGCTTATTTAGTCTCTAATCCCATACTGCTTTCCATATGTATCAAGCAGAAAGCACATATAGTTATATTGGTCACATGAACACATTCATAGGAAAAATGCTCAGAGCTGCACATGTAGTATCATGAAGGAGGTGCAGACACCTGAAGAACAAATGGAATCACTAACATGCACCACAATATGTCACAAAAGGTAGAAAAAACTGTCCAAAACCCATATGGATAACTGTTGGAGGTTTCCAGTGTTGGGCCAAGAGTACATAGGTACAGCTGGATGAAAGCTATAGGCTAGCAGCTTGGTCAGAAAACACCACTTCCTACCATGTTTACTCAACTATATGTTCACAGTTGGTGATGATGATGGTGATAATTATAGTAATGTATTTTTTTCCCTAAAAAAACAACCCCATCTGCATGTAGCCAATTGTAAAACTTGTTCTGCTGGTTGGTCAAGCCATGCTCCAGTGCTGCCTCAGCAGGACCGAACAGCTGTGTGTCATCACAGTGCTTGACATTTGTTGGGAGTGCTTAACATTAGAGCTGTGATGGTCTTTACAGAAACACTTATGTGATAAAACAATATAAACCAACCGTAATCATTACAGCTAAAAACAAGTTTTACTGTGTCACACCTTCTGTCAGGATCTGCTCCAACCCCTCTGACTCTTGGTCTCGTTTACCCCTAATTAGTTGTTTATTGGACTCACCTTCCCCTTGCTATCCTGCTCATGTGTTTCTGATTATCCTTGTGTATTTATACCCCCTGTTTTGCACTTGTCCTTTGTCAGATCATTGTTGTGTTTTCACCATGTTACGTTGCTCCTGCTGTATCATCCTACCTGCCATAATTCATTAAATCCATTTATTTTACCCGAGCTGCATTTCTGCCTCCTAGTCCAGCTCCACCATACATGGGTCCACCACCATCTACACTGCACCGTGACATAATGATCTGACCAACCTAATCCTGTGGGGAGCTTTAACACTTGCCTGGAGGATGTTTTATTTAGTTATTTTTTGCATCGTCTTCATCAGAAGGAGTTTTGTTACTGGGGGTTTCGGCGCATCCTAGCTGTTTCCGGGTGGTCAAACCCATTCTCCTCTCCTGTGCTGCCTACCCTGTCCTGGTTTTGCCATGGAAGCTGCAATAGTCCTGGAGATTTGGTGGAGTAGACCCCCTGTGCACGCCAATGTTATCTGGGTGGTAGGGCTCGTCTCCCCGCTCCTCTACTGCATCCCTTCACTTGAGCCTCTGCCTGTGTACCCAGTGTATCCTGATGTGCAACTGCTCTGACCGAATTGTCGAGTACCTGCCGCTGATCCTGGTTTGCTCGCCATGCTCCTCTACAGTATATCAACTATCCAGCCTTCTCCAGATCTCCTTTGGATCTACGTCTTGTGGTCCAGCCATGCCGTCTGATTGAGAGGCCCCAGCTCACTGGCTTGCCCTCAGGTTCCTGCTGTGAGGTCCTTGGACTTTTGTTGGACATTGTCTCACCCTCTCTTTCTGGGAGGGGCTCCTGTCATGGGCTTCAGGAGCCGCCCCTTGGGAGGGGGTACTGTCAGGGTCTGCTCCAACCCCTCTTGATTCATGGTCTCGTTTACCCCTAATTAGTTGTTTATTGGACTCACCTTCCCCTTGCTATCCTGCCCATGTGTTTCTGATTATCCTTGTGTATTTATACCCCCTGTTTTGCACTTGTCCTTTGTCAGATCATTGTTGTGTTTTCACCGTGTTACGTTGCTCCTGCTGTATCATCCTACCTGCCATAATTCATTAAATCCATTTATTTTACCTGAGTTGCATTTCTGCCTCCTGGTCCAGCTCCACCACACATGGGTCCACCACCATCTACACTGCACCGTGACACCTTCCCCCTGTACGCTCTACCCAGAAACAACTCATTGGAGGTGCATTGGAAAAAATAACTAAGATGGAAACTGTGCTCATTTACTACGGCTTTAGCATCAACTTTGGACTATTTAGAATTGTGCTTATCTTTGACACATAAATAGGTAAAAGTACTTAAGTCATTTATTTTGACAAAGGACTTATTTGCTTCTTCAGCAGTGTATGGCAGACTGCCCCGTTGACTAAAAACTGTAGCAGTTAGTTGCACTGACTGGTCCTAGCACTGGCCAAGAGCCAGTTTGACAGATAAACATAAATCTGTCTCTATGAGCGAGCTGTTTCAATGGTTCGTAGCCAGACTGCATATACTGAATGGCTTGCCAGGCTAATGTGCATCATCAGCACATCAGAATTTATTATGGCATGTCCCGTTCTGATATTGATATCGGAAAAAAGGTCCGATATCAGCCCCAAAAAACTGTATCGGATTATACCTAACTGCATCAAAAACCTCCAATATGCACAGTCCGTTCCACTTTGAACTCCATTCCAGCTATTCTATCCAGCAGTGCCCATATCCAGCATGCAAAGCCAAGTGATCAGAACAGTGCATGCTAGCAAAGTAGCAAGGAACAAGAGCGATGTGGGCCGTGTGGCAGTTTTTGTCAGTGTGGCTGAGTGCAACACTCGTCATGCGTCATGCATACGTTTCCCTGGGTGGAATAGAGCCGGGGAAGTTTAATTTGCCCAACCTCATTGCGCATTTGAAGCAGCATCACAAAACACCATGTGAGGATTGTCGCAGTGTATGAAATGGAAACTTTGGACTCTCAACTCGTAGCAGTTACTCAGTGCACAATGTTTTTTTCCTCATGTCCCTGCTGTTTCTACCATTTGCTGACAGTAAAAATAACTGACCTTGATTTTGTATTTTGCATTTAAAAAATAAATATTTTTGTTTATTTATTGGATTCAAATATTTTTCAGTGTTTTAATTTATTGCTTATTATTTTATTCATTTGTTATACATTAGGTTTAAGGTGCACACGTATGCAAGCAATGGTTATTAAAACATTGGTTGGATTTTTTATACTTTTGCTGGCTTTTGTTCTCTGAGGATTATCACTTGATCAAGCCTTTTATACATTCCACATTACAAAATAGGTAAAAGTTTGTATGATTTGTGCTAATATGGTATCAAATTGATATCAGTATCAGTCAACACTGAAGGCTGCAACATCGGTCTCATATCAGAAGTGGAAAACATGTATGGGCACATCCCAAATTATTACATATGTGTAGTCACTTTCCAACTGTTCACTGGATTGCTGGACTAGATTGAGAAATCTGTTAGTGCATCAGCCCCACCAAGATAGTTTTTTCACTGATAGAAATGCTGTTTTTACACATACCTTAAATGTTCTACTCACGTTTTAGGGATTCATATCAGAACGCCTAAAGTGGCATGTTTATCATCATTCCAAAAGTAACAAAATAATCTAAAAGATTCAGTAAAGATTCATGCAAAATTGAAAGTTATATTGTCTGAATGTGTTCATAGCAGTTGTTGCTTCATAATCATCTCTGATGCTTATATGCTTCAGAAACACAAATGTGGTGAATTAACATAAAACAACTGTCGTCATTACGGCTAATGATCTAAACAACAAGTTTTACTGTGTCACACCTTCCCTCCTACACGCTCTACCCAGGCACAACTCATTGGAGGAGCATTAGTTGTGAGAATATATCTCGTGTGGAGAATCTCCAGCTGTTCACTGCATGTGTGAATGGACTACTGCAGGCAAAGTCTGTAATTTTATAGAAAATGTTCAAGCATTCATCTGTGAAAAGGACTATGATTGTGATGGTCTGTGGGTTTTGTTGTGCTGGCTGTGCGTTATGGTTTGCGCTTATTGTTTCACGTTCTTGTCCAGTTTTGCTTGGTTCCTGTAGCTTTTTGCTTCTTCTAAACATCAAATCCTAGTTTATTATTTATCCCACCTAATACTTCCTCAGAATATGTAGTTTCAGGGCTTTGTCACTCCTTTTCAAATCTGTATTGCTCTTTTTTACCTGTTGCGCTTCATCCACATTAAGTAAAATAAAGGTTTATTTTTTTGAAATATTTTACATTTTTACATTTTCTTCATTTTGTTTTGTTTAAACCTAAAACCTCCAATGTTTTTATTTACACATGTCATAAGCCGTTTTTACAAAACAATGACGTCAGTTTGCCACAACGCTGTGGTGGCACCAGGGAGCCTTCGGTAATTTATATATGGTCAGACCATGGCGGTAATGTGGCGCAATCATGGGGTATGGGGGCAGTCTCTGCACTGCCGTGGACATGACTTGCTTTTTATTGAGACTGAAGCTGCGCTCATCGTTTTTTTTTAACAATCCACCCCTAAAGGTGTCTGTCCTCCTCATTCCCTGTGCAGCTCTAATGAAGAGAAGGTCCAGGAGCTCTGAATTGCTAAAGTTTGCCATCTCAGCAGGTAATGTTTACAAAAGCAAAATGTACAGCTAGTGTTTACTTTCATTTTCAACATAGTTGTCGGCCGGAGCCCAGCAGTAACTCCCAACATGGTCATAACATCTCCCTCTGTTGCACCAAGGCATAATCGCAGTTTAAATGACAAACGCAATATTGAAACCAAGCTAGATAAAGCAAACGCTGTAAAATTTGTGCATTGCCACACCAGTATGACACATTCATATACCTCACCATTGTGGTAATATTACACCGATTTGCCGGTGCGGTGCGTCTTGTAAAAAGTGTATAATTGTGAGGGTCGCACAATGGTGCAGTGCTAAGCAATGTAACCTTGCAGCAAGAAGGTTCTGGATTTAATTCTTCCTTCTGCACGGGATTTGCATGTTTTCTGTGTGCGTGCATTGGTTCTTTCCAGATCATCCAGCTACCTCTCACGGCCCACAAATATGACTGTTAGGATAGTTAGCCTCTCTGAATCGTGTTGCCCTTTGAAGGACTGGCAACCTGTCCAGGGTGTTCACCACCTGTTCTCCTTGAGACACCACACACACACACACACACACACACACACACACACACACACACACACACACACACACACACACACACACACACACACACACACACACACACACACACACACACACACACACACACACACACACACACACACACACACACAACCCTGCATGGATAAGCAGGTATTAAGAATGGATGGCTGTCAAAAGTGTTAGTAGACCTGGGGAGTAATATTTAAAACCTGTATAATTTATATTTATTTCAATTACAAAGTTTTAATTTCAGTTACACTTATGCACAGTCACTTAAGAGCCTTCAGTCTTGTATGTTCTATGTGTTAATCATGATCACAAAGGGAAAAAGGTCTTCAGGTCCAGAGATTACTTTCACGTTGCTTTTGTATTTTTTGTAAAATCCAGCTTTAAAGTTCCTCTAAGCTTTCTTTATTTACGCCAGCATTGTGGTTAGAGTCATATCGGAGCCATAGTCACACTTTGACCCACTTTTGGCTGAGCAGTCTACTGTGAGGTATTATTCAGGGGATCCCACGTCCACTGCAGTGCTCCAATCCTCCATAGGGTCTTATTTTATCTAACTTGGTAAAAAACAAAATGCTTTGGGATAACATTTTGCACTCAAACATCTAGGAGACATTTTTCAAGCATAAATGGTGTTTCTTGTTCCAACTATTGTGAAGAACAGAAATGTATCCTAAGGAATGTCACTGTAATGGTTACACTGATGTGTGAAACACATTTTTGGTTGTTGGTTAAAGTAAATGTTTTAAAATGTGCCTTCAAGACCACCTTATACTCAAAGGAACGCAAAAGTGTGGGGTCATCTTCTATCCAATTTTGCTGTCTGCAAAGCTGCAAGAGCCCACCAGAAACCACTACTTTCCCTGTGATCTCTCCTCAATCCTTGTGCCCTGCAGCTATCCCCACAGCAGCTGGGGAGATCTATGTGACCCTTGATGACTGGTCAGCCAATGAACTCCTCATGAAGGAAGGGACTCGCACAAAAGGCTTTTAAAAGGTTTCAGTTGAAGATGACATGCAGCTTTGTTTGCTTGGAGTTTAATCTCCACATTCATGGTTTTCTTCAGACAAATGGTCCCAGACTCTTCCATGCAGTTAAGAGCCATCTCCGGGGCACGGAAATCAATGCAATCCATCAAGCCAAAGACCTGTGCGTGACCCGAGTTTGAGGGAATTTTCTGTTCTAAAAAAACAGAGCTCATTGAAACATTTTTTTCCTAAATTGCACAATTGGGGCTGTGAGTAAGTGCATTAAAGTTACAGTCGCATTAGTCATCACACACTGGTGAAATTCATCTCTGCGTTAGAGCCATCCCCATGGGGAGTGGTGAGCTGCAGCAGTGGCTGTGCTCAGGAACTATCTGGGGGTTTAATCCCCCAATACAAACCCCTTAAAGCTGTGTGTCAAGCAGGGAGGAATTGGATCCCATTTTAGAGTCTTTGGTATGACCCGACCAGGATTTGAACCCTGATCTCCCAGTTGCAGGGCAGACACTCTACCACTAGGCCACTGAGAAGGTAATACTAATAAAATTAACTATTTAAGCAGTTGATTACATCTAAAGTTCATTGTAAAGGATGAAAGTAATGACAAAAAAGGTGATCACATGTTCTGTGTCAGGAGTCTAATACCGTAAATCCTCTAATACAGGCCCGGGCCTGTATTTGACTCAAGCTCATCAAGATCCAGGCCTTTATTGGAAGGAGGGCCAGTATTAGAGGCAGGCCTCTATTTCTATTTGAGCAAAATGAACTAATGGTTCGCTGGAGTTTTTGACAATTAATATTGCGCCCACATTTTCAAAGTTAAACACATTTCTTTTAACAACGGTAGTTTCTTCTTCAGCCATCTCCCCCCACCCCCCGCGCAGCGGCCGCAAACTCACTGATGCGCCTGCAGCCTCTCGGAGTTCCTGCTGCTCTAAACATTAAAATAATTATTTCATTTTCTGTTCCTCACTTCTGATTACCTTCAATGGTGTCTGTTTGTTGCAACCAGCAGGTACTAAAACTAACTTGTTTTTATTTGACTTTTTTCTGTCCTGTCTGTTTATTATCTTCCTGCATCTCCTCTCAATCCTAAAGAGAAACTGCTACCTGGGTTCATATATATTCACCTTATGAGTTACCTTTGAACTGCAGTTCTAAAAGATCTACCGACCGCAAAAACAGCGGAGTGCTCGCTGCTTGCCGGCCGCATCAGTGATCGGTGCGTTACTGGATGACAAGTTGATGCGCCCCGCTCCACAGCGAAACGCATCAGGCACAAAAGACAGAAAACATCAAAGGAAATGAACCAACATGAACGATCGCATGTTAAATAATTTGGCAACACCTGATTGTTACTGTGGCCGTGCTCAGGAGGCAGATTACCGACCGCAAAAACAGCGGAGTGCTCGCTGCTTGCCGGCAGCATCAGTGATCGGTGCGTCGTAGGACAAGGTGATGCGCCCCGCTCCACAGCAGCGAAACACATCAGGCACTAATAAAAGACAGAAAATCCATGCTTTCGTTCTTTTTTAAACACAGAAACAGTTTTGTTTACCTGTTTGTAGCTACGGTTTCGCCGACAGCTGCCGGCTTCTTCAGGCTGACGCTGATGGTGGCGCGTCACTTCCTTCTCCGTTTATCTGCGGGCAGCAGAGGACGTTGTCGCCCTCTACTGCCCGCTCTCCCCTCTCCGACGATGCAGCAGTAGAGGGCGACAACGTCCTCTGCTGCCCGCAGATAAACGGAGAAGGAAGTGACGCGCCACCATCAGCGTCAGCCTGAAGAAGCCGGCAGCTGTCGGCGAAACCGTAGCTACAAACAGGTAAACAAAACTGTTTCTGTGTTTAAAAAAGAACGAAAGCATGGATTTACAAAGACACAGCAAGAACACACCTAAGATGTTCAAAGACAGAAAACATTAAAGGAAATGAACTGACATGAACAATCGCGTGTTAAATTAATTTTTGAGGTGGCGACACCTGATTGTTACTGTGGCCGTGCTCAGGAGAGAGATCTACCGACCGCAAAAACAGGGGAGCACTCCCTGCTTGGCGGCCGCATCAGTGATCGGTTCCTCTTTCATAAAAGAGCCTAAACCATTACTCTACATAATTGTCAGAGCCTATTCAGGTTCACTACAGAGGACAAGGTGATGTGCCCCGCTCCACAGCAGCGAAACACATCAGGCGCTAATAAAAGATAGAAAACATTAAAGGAAATGAACTGACATGAACGATCGCGTGTCAGTACCGACGCTCTGGCACAGCGCGTTGCCCATCCCCCCGCCCCCCCACCCCCCACCCCCCCCACCCCCCACCCCCCCGAGCGCAGGAGCTTGTCACATGCTGACAGCAGGCTCCTGTCTTTTCCGAGGGCTGCATCTTGCCGGTCATTATTACGTCACAGCAACTAGTCGATGACAGGCATAAAAAGTCACTATGGTGAAGTCGACTAGTTCATACAACCCCTACTGCTCCCCAGTGTTCTGCAGCGCACGTTCTCTTTGAACTTGATATCAAATTTTCGCCTCCTCTTCGTCTCCGCACGGTTAAAGTTACCCTCACGGTCTATCACTGGCAAATCAAAAGTGAAATGATGACACAACCGCCCCCGTACTTGCTTGTTACCACATTCCACCCGGCCACAATAAGAGACCGGCCATTATTCACCTCCACCGACTCCGACACCGGCCAAAATTGGAGACCCGGCCTTAAATTGAATACCGGCCTGTATTAGAGGATTTACGGTATTAAATAATTCTAGCTATATTTTGTTATTAATTAGGTAATTATGAGTAGTCTTTCACTAAAATCCAGTTCCCCAATGCTTTTGAATTCAGTTACAATAAATCCAGGTTGATAAAAAGACCAATCTCTTCAACATTTGTCTTTCATTAATAAACTTTTTTTCCCCAAACTTTTCTGTCTCATCTCAATTCCCAAATACGGCAATCACATCAAGATGAATCTTCCACAAAAATTAGGTGAATTAGCAATAAACAATAACAAAAAAGCCTCCTTCAGCACTGCTAATGACTACCCATGATCCTCCACTCCTTCCTCCATATATTCCACCAGGGAGAGTGAGAATGATGTGGGGTGTGCCTGAAGTTTTCTGCTTACCCTTATTGCTTTTGCTACTGAAGACAATATTATTATCTCTAGCTGCAGGCCTCACAGCACACAACTTGTAAATAATAAACCATGCTGGACAGAAGCCTGTGAGGCCACTGCTAATCCTGCTATTATTCCACTTTTATTGGTGCTAGTTGCTCATTATTTCTCATCTCCTCTGGCTGAAGACAGCCAGTTAAATTATTTTCACCCCCATTGTTTTTTTTTTCTTTCCTTCTTTACCGCAAAGACAAAATTAGCATTGAGGACAGGCAGCATTTAGAGATGCCTTTGTTTCTTTTTGGCCCTCTTTTCCTCAATCTTGACCCATTTAGAGTCAACAAGCCATTGCAAAATGGAACTGTGGGTGGTAGGTGTGAGTTTTGAATGCAATTATAAAAAAATGTAGTTTTGTGTGATTTCATTTGCAACATTTCTCCATGTTCGAAGCATAGATATCTTCTGATAGTTATAGGTCTGCTGGGACGTGTGGTGAAGTCTAGAGAGGAAGCTAAACTAGATTAATGTTTTACTCAAAATCCAATTCAAGAAATTGTAATCATCAGTACAAAAGTGCTGTTTTTAGCCTGCAGAGAGCTGCGGTTTTCTGTAACAATGGCAAAAATTCCATTTTGTTTGGTCTCTCTACAATCAGTCTCATGAAAGGAAAGTCCCTGACAAGCCTCAGGGCTAAACTGGCTGTTTGTTTTAGTCTGCTCTTTGAAGTTATAAAACCACTTCACGATTTTCAGCTAATGAAATGGGTACAGCTTTCCTATATGGGCCTACTTTAGATTGGCTGATATGATCCATGGTAGCACTGCTGTTTTACTGCTCACTACAAGGAGTCTGCGGGTTCACTAAAGTTTATTTTCTCCAGGTACTTTGTTTCATCCCCACAGAAAAAAATGTGCATGTTGGTTTAAATGGCCTGTGTGTGTTAGTGATGGGAATTCCGGCTCTTTTTAGAGAGCCAGATCTTTTGGCTCAGCTCACCAAAAAGAGCCGGCTCTTTTGGCTCCCAAGTGGCTCCTCAGATTTTCTGTTGCATAGAGTACATTTATAACCAAAATAAAGCAAAACTATATGTAAAATTATTTACTAATCTAAAAAAATGCAATATATCTAATATTTATAATTTCTTTGGATTTAATAACTGAACACTTTAAGAAATCTCCACTTTCCGACTGCTGGCGCTCATTTTCTCACCGTCTTCGTTGCACCGTCCTCTCTCTCACTCGCCTTTTTCCTCCTCCTCATTCCCTCTCGTCTCCCTCGACCCGCATGTGCTCTGCTGTGTGTCTGAGCAAGGGGGGACGGCTCCTAATGACGAGCCGGCTCCCATCGTTCACTTCAAAGAGCCGGCTCTTAGAGCCGGTTCGTTCACGACCGACACATTACTAGTGGTGTGTGTGCGACTGGGACGTAATTTTGGGGGGGGACGGGTGGGACATGTCCCCCCCACTTTTTCAAAAGGCAGTTTTGGTCCCCTGCACTTTTTTCCGTCCAAAAACAATGTTACGCTCCATTAAAAGGATTTGGTTGAGCACTAGGACCAAAACGGAAACCGGTTTACTATTAGACCCGCCCAAAAGCTAATCAATTGGCTCTGCTGATACTTGCTAACGTATTATTGGCTGTTGCTGCTGTCACTCAAGTTGTAAACAGTCAGAACGTGCTCACGTTGTTTTGCTAGTTTGGAGCCGCTAGGGAACACCGGTACTGAGTCACATCGTCAACTAGACGCTGTGTAATATAAGAGCTCAGCTCAGCTTCCATTACATAACATTTGAATAAGTGTTCATTTGTGAGTCTTTGGTAGTTAGGCACAGCCAGGAGGCAGCATGTCAAGAAAATGAAAAGTGGATATAAGAGACTCCTTTCAAAGTCAAAACGTAAGTTGGAACATGTGACACCCCTGCATTAAGCTCAGACTCACCTCCTCCTTCACAAACATACTCAAAACTAACTTTTACAAACTCATCTCCTCCACATAACTGACTCCTCAGACACAATTTATTCGTATTATTATAATAATTATTTTTTTTATTACTATTATCATCATAATTATTATTACTAGTAGTAGTAGTAGTAGAAGTGTAACTTCAAAACTTTTATCATTTAACTTTATTGTAAACTTATCTATTGCAATGTATATTTTCACATTAAAAAGCTCTGAAAAATGAACAGTATCATCATCGTCAACAGATTTTTTAAGCTTAATGTCAAAGATGTACACTTTTCATTAGATTTATCTTATTTTTTCCATTTATTTTTTGTGTGTTGAAATGCAACAACTGTTTAAACACTTTTAAGGGAAAAAAACATATTTAATATGTTTTTATACACTCAAATGTTAGGGTGATGATCATGTGTAAAACATTAGTTCAGCATGTCCTCTAACACAGCAAATGAACAAACGGCCAGATCTCAGGAGGGACCGTTTATGTATAAATAATTTTTATACTTTTGACTAGGCCTGGGAAAGTAACAAATTTTGCTGGACGATATTTTGTCCAACAAATTTTTGATGATAAACGATATCATTGTCAACATTATCTAGACCAAAATAACCACTAATATAATGTTAATATATCATAATAATGCAAGTACACCCTTTAAAATGCAACAAATAAACCTTCATTTAACATTGAAATGTCCAGAACCAGAACTTCTAAATGAATAAAAATAACAAACAAAAATTAAATAAAAAAGGAATCTCAATCCCTGTTAGAAAATGTTGCACCAAAAACAATAAAAAAAGACCCAAAACAATAAATACAATAGCCTGTCCATTGTCAACAGCCAAAACTGCACTTCAATAATGATAATAAATAAAAATAATAATAGAGTTTTACATTTTTTAACTTTGACATATATATATATATATATATATATATATATATATATATATATATATATATATATATATATATATATATATAGACAATGGAAAAATTATTGAGATGGGCACATGACGTGTCAAGGGGTCTTTACATAACACCCCCCACCCCAAATCCGCACAAGCCTGCTGTGTCCCCCCCACTTCTGAAATCAAAATTTCGTCCCTGGTGTGCGAGCTTGCGTGTGTGTGTCAAAAAACAATGGTGCCACTTTGCCGCAAAGCAGAGGTGGCATCAGTGTGCTTTTGGTCATTTCTAAGCAGTAGTAGTGCGATCATGATGATGGTTTAAAGGGGGTGTGGGGGCAGTGTGCACATTACCGATTATATCCTTTTAGCTTTGATGCAACTTGTTATCCAAAAAAAAGCCATGCTCCAAATGGTGGCTGTCCTTCACAGTTCCCGGGAACAGTTCTGTGATCTGTACTTCAGCTCTAGATGCCAGAAGCTCCCAGATCTCTGTTGCTCCAGTTTGCCATTTCAACTTATAATGTTTACTAATGAGAAATGGCCTCTCCGTGTTTACTTGTATTTTAAATATTGTTTACTGGCCAGGGCACAAAGATGTGATCTTCATTAGGAGATCCATTATAAGTCCACTATTGCAGTAATATTACTATGCAATATTTTCAACTCGCCATGCCGCTACAGTTCATTCAAAAGACATACCATGGTGACAGTATTACCCTGAAATGTAAGTAAAAAGTGTTTTTTGAAATCATGTGTTGCCTTCTCAAAAAACTGGTGACATGTTCATGCTACCCAGGAGTGAGGTAGGGACTAACAGACATTGTATATTTTAGTGCGACATGAATAAATATTACAACCGCACCAGGTAAGAGTTTCTTGGCAGAAAGTCTTGCACAGGCTTTCTGAAAGAAAATAACAGGTATAATTGTTCGTTTGTTTTCTTGCTTTATAAATTCCTAGGACAAAAAAGCCTTGCAAAACAGATCTTTTAGATTTTAGGATTTTGATACTAAAAGGAAATGTTGGCTACAACCGCCTCGACTACTGCAATGCCCTTCTAACTGGTCTTCCAGGCTGTACTGTGAAACCTCTTCAAATGGTCCAGAACGCAGCGGCGCATCTGGTCTTCAATCAGCCTAAAAGAGCATACGTCACCCCTCTGTTCATTGAGCTCCACTGGCTACCACTAGCAGCACGCATCAAATTCAAATTGCTAACACTAGCATACAAAGTCCGAGACGGTACGGCTCCCATCTACCTGAATCCTCTTGCAAAGGCTTACGTCTCGGCCCGGCCGCTCCGGTCATCACAGGATTGTCGGCTAGCAGTGCCTACACCACGCTCAGGACAATCCAGACTTTTCTCATGCATCGTTCCACAAATTTGGAATGACCTTCCTAACACTACCAAAACTGTGGCTTCCTTTTCTATTTTCAAGAAACTCCTGAAGACCCTGCTCTTCAGAGAGCATCTTCTTAACTAGCACCTTGTCTGCACCCGTCCCTCCTCTCTACTGTCCACTCCTTGTTCCCTCCTCTCCATGACTGATGTCAATTTGTTGTTGTTACTATTGTTGTTAGCCTCAAGGGCAAAATGCCGATTATCACTTGTAAGTCGCTTTGGACAAAAGCGTCTGCTAAATACATAAACATAAACCGCTTCAGTGATAGCAAGGAAACTGTTGTTCTGTTCTGAGTCATCAGTCATTTCCGCAACATCACTGTTGAACAGGCAGTGACATCACACTGAAAATTTTCACCATCTTATCACGTAAAGAATGATATTATAACGTCCTTAGCATAACAGAAGTGACCAGTTGATAGCTTCATGATTACTTGAGGATTTCTTAATTGGGTCTGTTGAGGGTCTGACCTCATGAGGAAATTACTATGCAGTGATTTTCTCCAAAATGACTGTGCTTAAATTGCTCTGAAAAGCAAATAATCACATCAGCGCCAAGAAACTTCATTTCCCATGATGCTTTGCACACGGAAGCATTGGGATGATGTCACCGCCTAATACCAGAAACACGTTCTGCGCATGTGCGGGAGGCGGGAGCTTGGAGCTTTCCCGCGACTTCAAAGACTATAAATCATGAATGAGACAAAGAAACCTCGTTCTTTTGCCCAGGATACCTGGCGGTAAGGACACGCTTATCGACGCTCCGACAACTTGAGCACGCGGAAGCTCTAAGTGCCAAGTTGAGCCACGGAACTGCTGGAAACTAAACTGCAAGCCCATCAGATCTGCTCGTTTCTGCTCCCCTCCAGCTGATGTTTGAGGACACAGAACTGCGGAGGGAAACAACAACTCCATCCAGCTCTCAGAAACGCTGTAAGTTGTCAAACTCAGCCCAAAAGGAACTTCGTTTTCTTTGTGTCCAGCCGTGGAGAAACACTCGTGGAGCCAAACAACGGAGAAAGCATCAAACCGGCGGATGACGCTGAAAACTGCGGAGAAACACGGAGAACCGTCAAATCAAAAGGGGAAGGGACGCCTCGCTCTTTTGGTGATCAGAAAACTCATTTTTCTCTCATTCTTTTCTTCTCCCGTTTCCTCTATAGTCCAGAATAAGCAATAAACCGCGTCTATTGCTTAAAAAGTAGCTTCGTGTTTTCCTCTTTCGTTCCAAATTCGTCCTTCGGGTCATTTTGAAAGAATAAACTGCTTATTAATCATTGTTTGGTATCTTTAAATGTTCGGCCATGGCCAGGCTGATAAACTAAGGATATTAACTCGTGATTAATCTTTTGTGTTGTTGCATGATCCTTTGAAATGTTTTGAGTGATTTAAGGTTAAGTTACTACTGATTCTAAGTGCTTTGGAAGTTAAAGT
This sequence comes from Nothobranchius furzeri, assembly GCF_043380555.1. Classification (NCBI taxonomy): domain Eukaryota; kingdom Metazoa; phylum Chordata; class Actinopteri; order Cyprinodontiformes; family Nothobranchiidae; genus Nothobranchius; species Nothobranchius furzeri. The sequence goes on from NC_091741.1 coordinate 78,351,469, forward strand.
GCAAGTTGCCACCCACACTTTAGCCAGACAAAGGAGTCAGCCATCTTGTATTCAAGACTCCATTTTGAATCCATACACACACACACACACACACACACACTACTCCTTTGTGAGAACAAAGGACCCCATTCATACATCCTCCATCACATGCAAACACATCCATCTTCAATCATATCACATGGTTATTATTCATCTATTCCACTGTTTATTCATTTGACAAATTGTTAATTAAATGTTATAAAATTCAGATTTTTGTGTCCAGTAGCTTTGTTGTGTCGAAGAGAAGTCTCTGCTCCAAGGATTCTACGAACTTCAAGAAAGACTGATAAGAGTTTTGGATTCAATTTTTCCCCGGTAAAAGGGGAATGGTGCCCCGTATATCTAAGAATATCTTAATTAATTAATAAATCAGTAAATATTCCCATATTTACAGAATTTATTGAAGAATCCAAAAGTAAGTTGAAGCTTACTAATTGTTCGCTCCTAATAACCCCAACATTTTATTGGTGCGGCCGTGTGAGGCTTGGATACACAGAGATTTCTATCCGGCACAAACAAACAAATAAATCCAAAGAGCTTGAATTAAAAATAATCCGTTGTTCAGCCTTGAACCAGCAACAGAGTGGTGCTGATTTCGCTGAGCAGGAAGCTGCATCGAACTCTCACCAGTAACTCAGTGCTTCTTTAAAGGTGCAACGTGTAAATTAATTCTGGTTAACCTTTTAGGTTAAAATTCAGCTTTTCCTTAAAGGTGCAACGTGTAATTAATTCTGGCTAACCTTTTAGGTTAAAATTCAGTTTTTCCTTAAAGGTGCAACGTGTAATTAATTCTGGCTAACCTTTTAGGTTAAAATTCAGTTCCTCATTAAAGGTGCAGCGTGTAAGTAATTCTGACTAACCCTTTTAGGCTAAAATTAACTGCTAATTTAGCGACTTTAACTCACAGTGGCTATTATAACTAACTGAAACCTTCACTCAAAGACTGATAACACCTTGTTTGCTAATATTCTGAAGGAATAACTAGCATATTTAACACTGCAAGTGTTGTAAGACGTTGCTACGGCAACGCACCAGCTTTTGCTAAAATACTGAAAGGAATAGTATTTTAAGCGTCAGTCACGGCATTCCGTGCAATCTTAAAACGCTAAAACCTGTGCGCACAAAGGTTAATTTAGTGTTTTTCTGCTACAAAGCTAGCAGTTGCTGCCAAAGGTGCAGCCTTGAGCTATCTGCAGAAGCTCTACTAGGCTATTTTTGGTTCGGTTGTTAAAATGGAGGGACAGAGTAGTGACCTGACCAACTCCCAGCAACCAGGTGGCGCTGCGGCCCACGACTATGAACCTGGCCTACTTTCTGGACAAATATTGTCCAAACTGGTCGCGGTTGCTCGAGAACCCGACTACCCTTCTAGGGATTTCACTGAAGAACAGCGTAGCGACGAGCTAGAAGCTGTAATTGATCAAATAGAAAACCCGGATGGTACAAAACCAATCCAGGTTCACTTAGCTAAGTTAGCCCTGATCCTCCATCAGAGAGAACTCCAACATGATCGAGAGATCATGAAGCTCCAGAGCATGCTAGCTGAAAGGCAGCAAAATGGAAGGCAGAAGGATGACGAGGAGGAAGCCAGCACCGATTCTGGGGAAGATGGGGAGAAGACCCCGCCCCCTTCTGCTGATGACAACAGACAGTGGGAAGGGGGGGAACACCGTGACTCTGAGGCTGAGCCAGAGTGCTCTCCCACACCGGTACGAAAGCAAGCCGGCAAAGCCAACCAGGGTCCGCCCAGGACGATCGCCAAAGACCAATTGGTTTCCTCCACCCAAGGTAGCGAGGGACCGCCGTCCCGCCGTAAAGGTAGGCTACCTCCTGATACGGCTCCATACGATAATCAACAGTATGTGGTGTGGGACTCTCTGGACGGACGCACGCCGCAGGGGAGAGATGAAGCTCATCTGTTCCAACCTTCGGCCCCGTTCCCTACACACACTATAGGGCATTCAGGACCACCTAGGGGCCGAGAGCAGTTCACCCTCGAATCACAGGTTGGACCCTCATCTTCACGGCCTTCTCAATCAGTGAGAAGTCGACCAGCTGAGCGGCACCTCTATTTAGACCGCTCCCCCAGTTCACGAAGGGTGCAAGGTGCCGATTGGGGTTATGCACCCCAAGCTGCACCTCAACCATCCACCCATCCTAGCTACTCCGGTATTCGGCATGCCGATAACCAGCTGCATGACCAAGCATCATATGCCAGTCCGTACCCGGACAGAGCGTATTACGCAGAAGCCCCAGTTGAAAGACGCAGGCTGCACTACGCAGACGTGCCCCGGGAGGATGACCTCCCAAGACACCCACGTGACGTGCCAGCAGCCCGCCACAACATGCCGAACCCTGATTTGGGCCCCAGGAGTCAACATTGGGAGCCCAGAGCACACCAGCGATATCCAGCGCCCTCTGAGACAGACCGTGGGTCAGAGTCAGAGGATGACGCGCCGTACCGTGAGTCAGGGCTCCGTGTACGTCAAATTGAATCGCTAGCTAAAGACATAGAACGCTTTGATCCTAACACCAATGAATCCAACGTCGACGATTATCTCAGGGAGATAGAACGTTGTCTGCTTGATCTTCCAGCACCCTCTTCAAGGGAAAAGCTCAAGCTAATTTGGAAAACCACATCTAGAACGGTGCACGGTTTCATGGAAACTCTACCACCTGACATTCGTGATCGGTACTCCTCGCTCTGCCGAGCGTTGAGAGATGAATACGCCACGTATGCAGACTCTGCGTCAGCTACAATGGGGGCCTTCTCCATCAAACACGGGAGGAACGAACCCCCCAGAGAGTATTATCGCCGACTCAAAAGTGCTTATTTCCAAGGTCGAAACGGCCCTGGGCTCGAGGAAGACCCTGCCTTCAGATCCCTGTTCATTCACAACCTGCACGAGTGTGTTCGCTCCGAAGTCTCAATGTATTGTCGGATGAAAAAACTGACAACTCAGGAGATTAGGAGATACGCTCAACAGGCTTGGGAAGCCGGCGGAAAGCCCCAAAAGCCTGACGCACATCACCGCGTCATGCACCTAGCTCCCGACGCCGAGCCGCGTTTGGAGCTTGAAGGCACAGAAGCTCCACCCACTAAGCCAAAATCTGCTAAACCTAGACCTGTTAAACCGCGAGAGCAGTCCCAATCTCCTCAACAGGGGAAGGGGGGTGCTGATTGGCCGCCTAGGTCTGGACAATCAGACAGGAAGTGGCCCAACCAAAACCAACGGCAGGCAGGTCGGAACAGTGGAAGGTTTAAGGAGCGCCGCCAACAGGTAAGTCCCGAACGCAAGTCCGCAGGTGAGTACTTGACCAAAGCCGACCTCCAGGAGATGTTTCAGCAGTTCCTAGCTAAACAGAAGGAACAGCTGAGATCTGCAGATGAGACCCCTGCACCAAAGTCTGCTTCTAAGAAGCCAGACCCAGAGCCAACGTCCGCATGACTAGGCGTGGCTCAACCCCCCAGCGTGGCCAGGACTTACCTGATCAGTTGGGGAAACACTACTGGTAGACCACAGGAGTCTCCTGAAATCTACCCCCCAGAGAAACCAGATACTAAATTTCTGAAGTTCCTTGGTGACTTAACAAACCATGATCATGCTCGCCGTTTGTACTGTAGCACCAATCTAGGTGGATGCATACAAGTTGATGCTCTGCTGGATACCGGCTCAGAAATCACCCTGATGTGCTCCACGTTGTTCCATCGCGTGTCTGACACCATGCGGTCGCTCGGGAAACCAGTCCAGGTTGAACCTTGTGACCTGAAAATCACCAGCTACACCCAGACCCGGGAGTGTATCACTCACCGGGCGTGGCTGGATATCACCTTCCAAGACATGACTCTGGTTCACCCGTTTTATGTCTGCCAGCTAGACACTGAACCACTTCTCATTGGTCAGGACCTGCTTGAACGTCTAGCTCCCCTCATCGACTGCCAGAAGGGTCAACTGTGGGCCCAGGTGGACACACCTAAGCCCTGGAACCCAGATAGCAGCCGACCATCCTCCATTCTTGAGGTCAGCATAAGTGAGCCGCAAAACCCTTGTTCCAAGGTCATGCCCCTCCCTACGGCTCCCACAGACGATGTCCGCCTGCAAAGGCATGAAACCGCTCCTGGAACTCCGTTCCGCACACATTCATCTTTTCTCTGCTCGCTGAAGAACGTCAGCCTGCAGCCATATGCACCACACATAGTTGGTGGTCTTACCATCAACTGCACCCACATCTCAGATGCTCGCCTTGCTCTTTGGTCTGAAAAGTCAGCCATCAGCCAGCAGACGTTTGAACACCTGCGTCAGAAGGACCCCCTTCTGGTCAGTGTGACACGTAGCCATCGGCTCTTGTCACCTACTTGGCCGCAGAGGCTCCTGAAAGCGCCAGAGGTCTGCTCTCTGACTATCCAACTTGGAGCAAGACAGCTCACACATACATTCAGCATCATACCACAGCTTGATCCACCTGCACTCATTGGAGCAGATCTGCTGGTTCGACTCGGTGCCCAGCTGGACACTTGCAATCAAGTCCTTTGGGCCCGGGCCACACCATCCTCTGAGCCTGGCTCAGAAGGCCCTGAACACTTGCTGTCCGGTCAGACCATTCCACAGGCCTGCCGTGCAGTGGTTGAGGCCAGCACGGTTCTGCCCCCACAGGTCAAAGGAGTGCCTGTTCGTCTGACTCTGATGAAGCATCAGAAGCTGCCAGGCACACAGGCCTTCTTCCAGCCATCACCACACTTCTTGGAGCTCAACTTAGCCGTCTGTGGCACGCCACTCTTGGAGCTGAACAATCGTTCTGCCTACTTGTTGGTCGAAAATCCGACCCGGAGTCCTATCCACATGCCGGCAGGAAAGCCCTTGGGCATGCTGATAGATAGCTCATTCCATGACTTCGAACTTTCAGTCCCCGTGATCGGACAACTTCCGTTGTTCTTGAACGACAGACAGGTTGGTGTAGACACATTCAGTACTTTCCCTTCACAAATGATTACCATCAAGCGACATGAAGCCCTTCCTAAGGAACCCATTTGCAGTGCAACCTTAGATACTGACAGCGGTCAGTATCTAACGGTTTTTGCAATAAATACTCAACCCTCTGAGTCACCGGTTGAAAGCCCGGAACACCAGAGACCCTCCTCCTCTGAACCTTATGACGGCTTCGAGGCCGAAGTCAGCCAGCAGCTTGACAAAGCGGATGCGCTGGAGTCAGAGGAGCAGAGAGCAGCGCTTAGAAGCCTGTTCTATGAGTTTCAGTCCGTCTTATCCAGGGACTCCCTGGACTGTGGACTCACAAACCTGCACACGGTTCGCATTCCAACGAACCCGAATGCCCCTCCTACTTTTGTACGTCAGTACAAGATTCCCCTCGCTGCTTATGAGTCGATCCAAGAGATCCTCGATCAGCTGAAGGAGAAAAACATCATCAGAGAGTGTAACTCCACTTACAACTCTCCCATCTGGCCGGTTCTGAAACCGACTGGGAAATGGCGTCTCACCATAGACTATCGTGCACTGAACAAACAAGTACCTCTCTCCAGGTGGCCTATGATCCATTTAGATCAGGAGCTAGCCAGAGTCAGAGATGCTCGTTTCTTCTCTACGGTTGACGTAGCCAACGGCTTCTGGACCATGAAGGTTGAGCCGGCGGACCAGTATAAACTGGCTTTCTCCTTTGGAAATCGCCAATATACTTGGAACCGCTGCCCCTTTGGCTACTCTAACTCACCTGCCGAGTTCAACATCTTCCTCCACAAAGCCATGTCAGATGCTGCTTCCAGAGGGAACCTCATATATGTCGATGACATCTTGATGAGGAGTCGAACCTTCGAGGAGCACCTGGCCGAACTCCGTCACGTGCTGCAACAGCTCGCTGACGCCGGAGCTAAATTGGCGATTGTCAAGGGACAGTGGTGTCGAACCAAAGTGGAGTATGTTGGACTGCTGGTTGGCCCTAATGGAGTCGAGCCCCAAGCGGGACGCATTAGAGCCATTCAGGACATCAAAGCCCCAGCTAATCTGACTGAACTCAGGAGCTTCCTCGGAGTCTGCAACTACTCCAGGCAGTTCATTGAGGAGTACGCTGAAATAGCGAGGCCCCTCACCGAGCTGCTTCAGAACGACACACCTTTCGTGTGGTACAGACCCCAAGAACTCTCCTTCCAGTTCCTAAAACAGAAGTTGGCGTCCGCACCCTGTCTGGCTTACCCAGACAAGGATAAAGAGTTCTACATAGAGGCTACTTTCTCCTCTCACTGCCTGAGCGCTGCTTTGAAGCAGAAACACGATCAGGACATGAGAGTTGTGGCATACGCCAGCAAGCCTCTGAGCAAGGTGGAACTCCAATTCTCAGACTGCGAGAGAGCTCTCCTCTCTACAGTCTGGGCCGTCGAACACTTTCGTAGTTACATCGGTGGACAGAAAGTGATCATTGAAACGTGTCATCAGCCCGTCACCTTCCTAAACAGCCAGCGACTTCGCGAAGGAAGAGTGTCAAACAGCCGCATTGCGACGTGGATGATGGTGCTCCAAGGATACAACATTGAGGTCAAGTATGGTCAGAACACCAAGCTAGCGCTAGGACAAGGGCTAGCAGGCTGCCAGCACTGTGACTCTGACTCCGTCATGGGCCCCCTGGACACACCTGCCGCAGTCTACCCAACCGCATCCAATCATCGCTACTTTGATGAGAATGTTTGCCAAGGGCTTCCGAAAGTTTACACTGATGGATGCTCCTACCTTCACGAAGGCCAGCTCCGTGCCGGGGTTGGAGTCGTTTGGGTGGACTGTGACACTAAGCAACCAAATCACTACCGGTTGGGCCAAAAGTCTAGTCAGTACGCCGAAATTGCTGCAGTGTTGATAACCCTCCAGCAGGCGGCAGCCTTGGACATCACTCAAATCGTCCTTTGCTCAGATTCAAACTACGCTAGACACAGCTTCATTTCTCACTTCCCCATGTGGAAGGAGAACCACATGAAAAACGCCAGGAACAGAGACGTGAAACACTCGGAGTTATTCCTAGCGTGTGATCTGCTCACCACTGAGAAAGGCATAATGGTCTACTGGAAAAAGGTCAAAGGTCACTCCAGGACCCTAGGTCCAGAGAAAGATGGTAATGACGAAGCTGACCGCCTTGCTAAGCTCGGTGCTGACCAGGGAACCTGCTGGGAATTCAAAGACGAGTGGCTTCCACCCAAGGCCGTTCACAAGGTCTGCGCGATTACTCGTCGCCATGCTAAACAGGCAGACGAACCTCGGACCGTTGAGGTACCAGTGTTTCTAGGCAGACAACCACAGGACGTGGACCTAGTCACCATGCAGGAACAAGATCCTGACCTGAAGCTCATCCGCGAGCTTCTCCAAAAGGGCCCGATGCCTGAACAACCATCACCACCTATTGGTGCAAGCCAAGATTTGGTAAACCTGCATCGTCAACTCACGCACCTGAAACTACAAAACGATTTGTTAGTTTACATGCGTGACGATCACAGCCCGCCGCGCTGGGTTGTTCCACTCGACCACAGAGGAGTGATGCTTGCCTACGCCCACGACACTCCGGTTGGAGGTCACCGCGGAGCAAAAGCTACCCTCGCGTCACTGACAGAAGTAGCATATTGGCCGTCGATGTCCAAGGACGTACACAGCTATGTCCAAGGCTGCCTCGTCTGTGCCCAGTTTCAACCCTCCCAGCCGCTTGCTAGAGCACCACTGCAACGCAGGGGAATAACCTTCCCTTGGTCCCACCTGCAGATCGACTGGGTTGGACCGGTTCCCAAATCGGCAAGAGGAAACAAATATATGCTAACTGTAACTTGCAGTTTCACAAAGTGGGTGGAATGCCTTCCAGCGCCAAACGATACAGCCGTCACAACCGCTGTACTGCTGATTAACCACGTTTTCAGTCGATGGGGACTTCCACTCTGCATTGACTCTGACCGGGGAACTCATTTCACATCCAGTGTAATGACGTCCCTGTTTGAACTTCTGGGAGTGGAAGTGAGATTCCACCTCCCCTATCACCCACAGTCATCCGGACAGGTCGAACGGATGAACCGCACGGTCGTCTCTATGCTCAAAAAGTACGTCTGCTCCACTGGGAAGGACTGGGACGTCAAGCTCCCTCTGGTCCTGATGGCCATACGGTCTACTCCCCAGCGATCCACGGGAGTTACGCCCTTTGAGATGATGACCGGCAGACTGATGACTCTACCACTGCACCTCCTGTATCACCCAGAGGATGTCAGTGTTGCCACTGCCTATACCGCTCATCAGTATGTGGCAGACTTGAAAACACACCTCAGAGCTACGTTCGCGCATGCTCAGAAGAAACTGGAGACCAACGTAGAAGGCGCTAAAGCCTACTACGACCAAAAGACAACCAGCCGCGAATACGAGGTGGGTGACAAAGTATTCTACTTTCGGTTCGCCCAACCGGCACGCAAACCTAAGAAGTTCCTGCCCTGCTGGTCAGGACCATTTGAGATCGTGGCAAAACTCTCTCCAGTTGCATACAGGTTACGCATCACCAAAGCGAGACAGGAGCCTGTCTACAAATGGGTGCATGCAAACCAAATCAAACCCTACGTCAAACCATCCCCGCGGGTACAGAGACCAGACTCCCCGCAGGAGGTAGACGTAGTCTCGACATAGTTCTATGCATGGAAATGGAAAGGGGGGGAAAGTGCACGTTTAACCCACTAACATGTACTAACCGACAAAGAACCAGGCCCCCCCCCCGCCGTCACTTTCACTAACCAAGAGAAACTCCTTCCTAGACCGCTAACAGGATGTACCTACTAAAACCTTACAGAGTACTCTGGTACTTATACTAGGCTCTGATTAATGAATCTCTACGTGCAATCAAGACTTTGTCTGAAACCATACATCAGGATATTGTGTACACACGAGTGGTGGGAGATTTGATGCAGGACCTGCTCAGGGAAGTAAGTTCCACGCTGGACAGCTTGGTTGAAAGTCGTATTTCCCCGTACTTGGTACCACTGGACCTGCTCAAAGTTAGCTTGACAGCTGCTACCCCTCTACTGTGCACCTTTCACAAATCCACCTAGCGTACAGCCTAGGTAGTGCAATTCCCATTCACGTTGATGCAGAAAATTAGAACTCGGTTTCCTGTTACATGTTCCCATAATTGTGACACCTCACATCTATAGGTTTAGGTCGATGCTGAGCATTGGTATTTGAAAGGACGGTAGGCATTTCCACTTTGAACTAGAAACCTGACACTCCATCACCTCAACCTCGAACAGCATGACTCAGAGATTGAGATCATGGACGCTTTCCAGGGTTATAACTTTGCCTTCGATTTAGAAATTGACCAACAATTACTGATTGAAGGAACCAAACTCGTTAAGTTCACACAAACCCCGCGTGAATTTACTTTGACGCCCAAGACGCTACATTGACACAGATTATACCACCTTAATCTGCACATTGGTCGCCCTGGGGATGGGATGGCTCATCACGGCCGTGATTGCTTATTCCGCCTACAGGCGTGTTAAGAAACTCCAAGATAAGATGCACTTGCTCACCTACGGTGTGCCTCGTAACCGCGTTCGGGGAGACTCCAAGCGTGAATGTACCACACCTGTCTAAAGGGGGTGAGCAACATTTTCTTTGTTATTCTGTAACCCTACGAGTAGTTCTCACTTTAGTCTACCTCACATTTTTATCTGAGTGTTGCATTATGTCACATTCTTTATAAGCTACACACTGAATGTATGACCTAAGAATGTATTTTATGAGATCTCAAGGTTGCTATGAATTTTCTTGGATGTTATATGTTTTTTTTTTTTTTTTTTTTTTGGGTTTTCTGTATTTTTGTTTCGTACTTGGTCACATATTAACTAGTGGTTATGTGCCGGCCCAGCTCAGTCTGTCAATGACTCTGTCTGACGCACCAGCACATTGTGGTACCTCTTAGTTTTATGGTCCTTGTTTTAGCCCAAAGACTGTCCTGATCCACCCTTTGGACCAAAAAGGGGGGAATCTTGGGACCACATAGGTCAATGCGCGTTTGCGAACTATGGACCTCGTACATCACCGCGTGCTCCATAAACTGAACTGTATGGCCGGCGGTGAGATGCCTTTGTGTCCCCTCGTGGAGTTAACCGCCCACCGACCTTCCTCCTTCTACACTACTACCTCTCGCATGGACGACATCATCATTGCGTACCACCTGCGTGAGTGGCTTCTTCTCGTTATGCGCGTTGGGGACTATCCCGTTTCCTATCCTCTTTTGTTTTGTGCCTGACCAGGATCCAAGACAAAGACCAAAGGCGCCAGGATCCAAGACAAAGACCAAAGACAAAGGCGTCAAATGAGACCAACGTCCTAAGGGACAAACCCACCTGTGCTTCCGACAATCAAGTCGACCTACGTTCATGAGGAACAAACCCATCTGTGCTTCCGACGATCGAGCTTTGGGCGCGATCCCCGAAACCAAAAGGGGGAATGTTGAGGGTCTGACCTCATGAGGAAATTACTATGCAGTGATTTTCTCCAAAATGACTGTGCTTAAATTGCTCTGAAAAGCAAATAATCACATCAGCGCCAAGAAACTTCATTTCCCATGATGCTTTGCACACGGAAGCATTGGGATGATGTCACCGCCTAATACCAGAAACACGTTCTGCGCATGTGCGGGAGGCGGGAGCTTGGAGCTTTCCCGCGACTTCAAAGACTATAAATCATGAATGAGACAAAGAAACCTCGTTCTTTTGCCCAGGATACCTGGCGGTAAGGACACGCTTATCGACGCTCCGACAACTTGAGCACGCGGAAGCTCTAAGTGCCAAGTTGAGCCACGGAACTGCTGGAAACTAAACTGCAAGCCCATCAGATCTGCTCGTTTCTGCTCCCCTCCAGCTGATGTTTGAGGACACAGAACTGCGGAGGGAAACAACAACTCCATCCAGCTCTCAGAAACGCTGTAAGTTGTCAAACTCAGCCCAAAAGGAACTTCGTTTTCTTTGTGTCCAGCCGTGGAGAAACACTCGTGGAGCCAAACAACGGAGAAAGCATCAAACCGGCGGATGACGCTGAAAACTGCGGAGAAACACGGAGAACCGTCAAATCAAAAGGGGAAGGGACGCCTCGCTCTTTTGGTGATCAGAAAACTCATTTTTCTCTCATTCTTTTCTTCTCCCGTTTCCTCTATAGTCCAGAATAAGCAATAAACCGCGTCTATTGCTTAAAAAGTAGCTTCGTGTTTTCCTCTTTCGTTCCAAATTCGTCCTTCGGGTCATTTTGAAAGAATAAACTGCTTATTAATCATTGTTTGGTATCTTTAAATGTTCGGCCATGGCCAGGCTGATAAACTAAGGATATTAACTCGTGATTAATCTTTTGTGTTGTTGCATGATCCTTTGAAATGTTTTGAGTGATTTAAGGTTAAGTTACTACTGATTCTAAGTGCTTTGGAAGTTAAAGTGCAAGTTGCCACCCACACTTTAGCCAGACAAAGGAGTCAGCCATCTTGTATTCAAGACTCCATTTTGAATCCATACACACACACACACACACACACACACTACTCCTTTGTGAGAACAAAGGACCCCATTCATACATCCTCCATCACATGCAAACACATCCATCTTCAATCATATCACATGGTTATTATTCATCTATTCCACTGTTTATTCATTTGACAAATTGTTAATTAAATGTTATAAAATTCAGATTTTTGTGTCCAGTAGCTTTGTTGTGTCGAAGAGAAGTCTCTGCTCCAAGGATTCTACGAACTTCAAGAAAGACTGATAAGAGTTTTGGATTCAATTTTTCCCCGGTAAAAGGGGAATGGTGCCCCGTATATCTAAGAATATCTTAATTAATTAATAAATCAGTAAATATTCCCATATTTACAGAATTTATTGAAGAATCCAAAAGTAAGTTGAAGCTTACTAATTGTTCGCTCCTAATAACCCCAACAGGTCTAAACAAAAAGGAAAAGTACACCAATGAAATCTGATTTTGTTTTTTAATTCCTTTTTAAAATATGTAGCGTTAAAGACTACAAATTATTTGTGACCAATAAGATGTGATGATTCCATATAACTATGAAATACAAATTTGATTGATCTTTGAATGTTTAATCAGAAGATTCTAGGGTTCTTTGCTTCTTTAGGGACCATAAACACACTTCATATTAATTCAGACAGAGTCAGTATATAGTTTATAAAATTAATTTAATTATTTTTCCTAAACTAACACTTTATACATGGCAAGATATGAATGATGAGATGTGATGTGGTGGATGGGAGGTGATGTAATGTGATGGGTGAGGTTGAGTGATGGAATCTAGATGTTTTAGCAGCGTTCTTTGTTTCTGAGAGAACTGGTGGAATCTGGGTGTAAACAAATTTGTTGTTTGGTTATAAACTAGAGAGTTGGTTATTGATAAAAGCCATCAGATGCAATCTGTCATGCCTACAATACCCTTGTGGAGACCCCCAGTGTAGATCCAGACTGTCAGAGGTCAGTTGAACCTTGACCTCAAGGTACCCGAAGCTCGTAGGTTAGCTCCGATACGACTCATCCGGTCTTGAGATGTCTCCGAGTTGCAACAGGAATCATCATATCCAGATCCAGAAGGTTCTGGTCAGTGCGTGTTTACACACAAGACGACAAAACATCCAGACAGACATTCCCTCCTAAGGTCCTACACTCTCTGCATAAAAGCCAGACTGCTGCATTCCTCACTATCTACTCGGAGCCTACGTGACTTTTACAACTCATAAGGTTAAATAATCAAATGTGATAAATGAACAAGATGTTTAAATCAAATGTTTGAATAACCTGTGCTTAAATCAATGAATTTTACATGAATATTGTTCTTACAATGATCCATTTATATCACAAATCACTATGTGTTTGATTAAACAAGTTAATCAAATTTTCCATCCGCTCTCCCTCTGTTCTTTGTTTCAAGTCACACAAGTTCTGATGAGTGTATGTGTGCGTGGATATAAATATTGATAATGTCCATGCTCATGTGAAGAGGCTTCTGGGACTGTAGGATTCTGGCCCCCGAGTCGGTCAACGGTCTGTGTAGGTGAGGATAATGCGTTCATCTACAGTGGCTTGACTTTAGGTTTCTTCACTTCAGCTCCACCAAAACGTGCAATTCAGAGCGCGGGTCCAAATGATCAAAAATTATGCCGTTTCGAAAACTGCTCCAAATTAGTTTTAACTCTTATTGTGAAAACTTTACCGGACCAAACCAACTTCCAGTTTGACGTAGAAGGTCTTATGCCGCTAAGTTCTACTGTAACTTTTGAGAGCTCATGGCTTGAATACTTTGAGAGCAATGGCATTGCTAGGCGAGATGGAAAAGCCTAGCAGGGATTTGCTTAAAACATCCTTTTTGTTCTTTGCTCTGCAGCCACGAGGTTTGAACTCTGGCCTCTTATAACCTTTCTTGGTCATGCCCACATGTATTTCACTCATTAACCACTGGATGGCACTATGACTCTTTCAAATAACTCATCCTTTCCAAACTGTGAAAAGTTCATATCACAATTTACCAAAGTTTTCCAGATGAGGCATCAAAAGTATTGCTTTAAACAGGAAAGAACTAAATGCATTTCTTAAAACTGGACAGTTGTACGGTTAGCACGAATTTTAACTGGAGAAACAAAAAATGGCAGCTGTTTAACATGAAAGAGGCACACAAACAAGCATTTAGGTTTGTAACCGAAAAGAGTTTAAACATTTACTTTGAACACCTCAATATTTTTATGGTAACCAACCTAAAACACCTTCTTTGATTGTAGATAAATAAAGTTACAAGGTTTTATAAGGACTCAAGTCTAGAAGCTTCCAGAAGAAAACCTCAGAGAAGTTTTACGACCACCCCTGTCTCGGGTAAAGGCAGATTCATACTGACACTGCTCCAGCATGTTGGATCTGTTGGATCGCCATGTTGCAACGTCATATGGGTGATCCAACAGTGTTGGATCGTGTTGCAATGTCGGTTGTAGTCAAGCTCTATTTTCTAAACATCTGATGGCGGCGTTGTATGCTGGACATCTGTTATTGGTCAGCCAAACAACCCAACGTCAGTTACGGCACGACGTTGCTTCCCTTAAAAAATGTAAACGGCGCAAGTGTTGACACAGTCCTGAAGACATGGAGCAGATGGAGGAACGTCTCACTGAAGAAGTGAGGAAGTGCGATCATTTGTACAACTCAACTCTGAAAGATTACGAGGACGCACAACTGGAAGGAGATCGCTGGCACCTTGGAGTTGGAGGTCGGGGAGTGCACAAAGCGATGGCGGAAAAGGAGGGACAAATTGGTCCGCATTAAAAGAGGACTGAAGGGCCGCCGTGACGATGCCGGTGGCCCCAAAGTTCCTGCTTTTTATGTGTTCCTCTCATGGTTGGAACCGCACATAAAGCACCGGGAAACCGCATCAAACTTCACGGTATGTGCACGATGCACTTAAAGTATGATATGCTGCAGGGAAATACGGCAGAGTTAAATCAAGTGATTGTGAATTTAGTGTATGGGGAGGACATGGTTTATGTGTGAAACCCAGAATGGAAAGCAACATTCGTATATAGGCCAATTAACTGGACAAGACAATGTATTTATGTTACAGGTATTCTATTAGAATTAGGCAGAGGTGGAAAGTAACGAATTACATTTACTCACGTTACTGTAATTGAGTAGCTTTTTTGTAAATTTATACTTTTTAAGTAGTTTTTAAAATCTGTACTTTTACTTTTACTTGAGTAAGTTTTTAAAAAAGAATTGTAATTCGCTACATTTTAAATCATATCCATTACTGAGTAAAAATAAATTGTAGGCTTAATAAATTAAAAATATTACGTGTAGCAGCATCGGAACAGAGAGAGACACCTGCATGAGCGCCGCGTCTAAACCGGGGGGGGGGCAACACGCTTTATGATGAGGACAAACAGCCATTTTTACCGCAGTTTTGATCAAAAACATCAGTTCAGTCCCTGTGATCCACTCGCTGTTTACCTCCTCTCTCCCTCCTCTCCTGTGGGTTGGAACCGCACCTTCGCGCACCGGTGTGACGTCATCAGAATTCTGCTCGGTTCGGCAACCAGACTCGGTTCCGTGTTTGAAATGTGTTTCCTTACCGCGCACGGAAGCGGCAAAATTACGTTTAGCGCTCCTAAGAAGCCAATTATCAGCGCTCTGCTCATAAAACAGAAGGCCTGCAGCAGGCCTCCGTGAGTTAATCCTGATACTGTTCAGGTGTAAACATTGTGCTCCATCCCTGTGTTTGAACTCAGAAGTTGCTTCTTGATGCCACAGATATGTGATGATTTAGCTTGTTTCCTTTTTTTTTTACTCCAGAATAAGAGATTAAATTATTACAAAAGCAGTTCAGTGTAGTTAGTCATTCAAATGATTCTAACATGCTGGTGTGTGTGTGTGTGGGGGGGGGGGACTGCATAAGACAGCATGGCTTCATCAAATCCATGCATCCTATATCTTGGCTGAAGTAATGGCTCAGGAAAATAACTTGTATTTAATAAACAATGATGTCTTTGCAGTGTTTATGATAATGTTTTATCTTATATTGGACCTATCTTGGGTCTGGGAGGTGAAACTTATCATGATGCAAGCCTTTTAAAACATGTTAAAGTGTTACAAGAGGAGATAAATGCATGAATTTGAAGTTCATGTTTGGAGACCAACCTTCACAGTTTGGAGGCTCACGCTGGTGAGGAGACACCATTAGTTCTAGTAACACCTGGGCTCCCAAGGCCTATTCTGACAGGATGTACGTTACAGGACCCTTAAGGATTCCAGTTGGACGATTGGAGGATTATTTAGGAGGATTGGGATGAACAAACTGGTTTCAGTGGTGAAGGGTTAAAGGTATTGGCTCGGCATTAAAATTGTAGAAATGCAAAATAACTACACTTTATTATCTATATAAACATGTACTGGGTCCAGTTTTTTATTTTATTAAGGACTTTTGTCATAAATCATTACAGAAAATCCAAATCCTCTCCTCCAGACAGTGAAGAACTGTGTTTCGCATGCGTCACTCCAGCACGTAAAACAAGCTAGCTGCTGATGCTAGTATTGTGAATCACTGTTATTTGTTTACTTTCATGCTCCTAATTATTACGTAAAATTGCGTTTACAGCTGCAGCAAAAGGTCTGAGTCATGTGTCTGTTTCCTACACGCATTTTTAAATAACAGGTCTGATCTAAAATAATAACATACATCTATAAATCCATCTAGAACCGCACCGCTACTTCTGGACTCCAAACGAGTCCCGTTAGCATGACTGCAGCAAAACTAACCGTGTTCGCTCCGGTAAGGAAAGAACAAGTCCTTTGGGAAAGCTACGACATACGCACGCACGCACTCACACACACACACAGATATAATCTAAAAGATGATCTCTATATTTCAACATTAAAACCTCCATGACATCCTGGATTAGTGCAAACAACGAGTTGAGCTAAGGAGTTACTCCAGCATCAGGAAGATTTATTCTGGTAAATTGTTGGTTAAATATTTTCCAGAGTTATGTCAATAAATGCACACAGCAGTAAAACTGTAGATTACTGAACTATATTGGGACACATGATGGAGCTAAAACCAGCTAAAAACTTGTCAGCTTAGAGCTCCCAGTGGAGCACAGAAATGAAATATTTAAGAAAAGTAAACAAACTGTACCGATTTTGGTTCTGAAGATGAACAGAATCCTCCTCTATGTCCAAATCAGGTCGCAGATCTTCTGAGTCAAACGGTCTAAAACATGTCTGCACCTCTGGTAGTGATATCCAGCTGGCGGGGTCGGAGTTCGGTTGAACTTCTCCGGTAATCTAATATCCGTTCTCGTTGCCGTATCCCAGAGAAAAAACAAATCTGATGGACTAGTAGAGGCTTCAGAAGCTACATCTGATTGATGACACATTGTTCTCTGCTATAACGCTAACGCAGAAACAGCGGAGTCAGGCGTTGTTTACTACAGCTGTTTCAGCAGAGCTCCATGTGAAACGTCAACAGCTGCCCAGGGCTTAGACCGGACGTTAGTTTCTGTTTTTCCTGCGCTGGTCACAAACATCAGATTTTCTTACAATTCCAGCCGTCAAAATCCAAAAACCTTTTTCATCTGAGATTTTAATACACATTTACACATGCTGTTCAAACAAATTTTGCCTCTGGCCGATATCTTTAAATGAGTGAGTGAACCCACTACCAAAGATGAACTCTGCTAACTTTAAAAATCAGCTGCTCTAAATAAGCATTCAGGGAAAAGTCATGGGCTTGTGACTATAACCTAATTTATGTCACTAGTTTGCAGTGTACCTGCCTTTGTACTTCAATATGAATATTTGTTCATTTAATAAAAAAAACGGCCACTTTGACATTTATACCCCATTGTCTTTTTTTTAACTATTCAGAAGAGCTCGTCCTTGCACAGTCAAAAAAGTAACTAAGTAACTTTTACTCTGACTACATTTGAAATAAGCTACTTTTTACTTTTACTTGAGTACATTTTGAGGCAGGTAATTTTACTTGTAATTGAGTAAAATTTCATGAAAGTAATTATACTTGTACTTAAGTACAACATTTTAGTACTCTTTCCACCTCTGGAATTAGGTGCACTGTCTCTCATTGTCAAATGCTGAGTAGATCTCCAGCAGAACTCTTCATAAGTAATTAAAAGTTGAATGCATTTTTGTTGGGCTATTATGACTTTGTAGGGATGGAGTACATGGCATTTTCTATGGGAAGTATCCGCAATATCTGAATACAAGCCAAGGTAGTGGGTTTTGTTTGTGCTGTGTGTCCCAGGGGTAGCACTGGTATTTGTAAACCTTATAATCCTAATTTATTAAAGTGTAGCTGGTTTGCCAGTGTGTAACATGAATGCCAAGGCTGTAACACATCTGTTTTTCTTGCTATTAGAATGAAGGTTCACTATCAGGAGCATCTCTGCTTGAGGCAGATGTGGAAGAGACATCATCTGGTCCATCAGAAGCTGGTCCCTCATCTTCATCCTCGCGTGATGATTCCCCGGAACGATGCACCTCGACCCCAGCACCATCAACAAGTGCTGTGGTCAGTATTCCTTTGGCGGCCATCCCCTGCCAAGGCTCCTCAACGCCAACTCCACGTCCAGCCCCAAAGAAAAAAAGGCGACGCCAGCTGGAGCAAGATGACAGCTTTACAGCTCAAATCTCCATGATTGAGCTTCAGCGAGCAGAGCTGTACCAGCGTTTGGACCAGCGTCAGCCGGACCGGTTTGCACGATTTGGACTAACAGTTGGCGACTTGATTCGAAGCACGCCTGAACATTTGCAGATGGAATTGCAGCGCAGCATAATGGCACATATCTTTGCCATCATACAAGGTGATGGACAATGGCAGTAAAATTTGGTCCTTTTTTTGCAGTGTGGCAAAGTTTGCAGTATTTTACATGTTTGCAGTGATTTGCGTGTTTTTTTATCTTTATTTTAAATTTTCTTGATATTCAAGCACTGTGTGTTAATGAGCAACATAATAAAGACTGATGTTGCTTTAAATTGCCTGGCCTCCATTTTTACTTTGCTAACTACCTGTTTAGTAATGTTTTTCCATAGCAGTACATGTGGTCCGCCCTTAAGCAGCTGCAGAATCTCCCTCTATTTTCACTTTGTAATTGCAACACTGTTGAAGCAATACCATCGACATATATACTGGACAATTCATTTCCATAGGCTCCAAAAACACATTTTTGAGGGGAAATGGGAGGTGACCACCACCGCCATTTTGACCGTGTCACAGGTTCCGTCAAGCCCAGACAATTCCACAAAAGGGAAGAGAGGTGGAGCTGGGAGCTAAGCTAACGGAGGTAGCAACCTAGCTACAACTGGAGTTAACTGTGCACAACACCAGAGCTTCTGAGTCAGAGATACGCCGGGCTGACCGCTGGGTAAAACTGGATGGAACACAGAGGTCTCCCGAGAGCTCCACAAGCCGGCAGCCCGCGCAGCAGACAGAAGCCGCGATCAGACAGAGATGCGCAGAGCTCCGGGGAGGAGAGAACCGGGTGGAAAACATCGGTTTCCATCCGAGAGCTCCACAAGCCGGCAGCCCGTGCAGCAGACAGGAGCCGCAGCGATCAGAGATGCGCCGAACTGCGGGGAGGGGAGAAACGGGTGGAAAACATCGGTCTCCCGAGAGCTCCATGAGCCGATAGTCGGAGCCCAGCTCCACCAACATGTTATATTTCAACCCATTTTCTAAAGTGCAGCATTATGTTAAATGCACTGAGTTTTACCCTATTACATTTAAATTTCATGGTTAAAGAGTACATGTTAAAATCTAAGCTCAGCTCGGCAGTGACCTAAAATACATAAATATAATTTTACTTACCGAAAAAAATGAAGTGGAGACTCCTTGGACGCTCTATTAGTGCAATTAATACCACAGCAAGTCATTTTGACCAACAATTGCACAAATAATATCCAAAAAAGAATACACAAAACCTACAACTAATGGTCTAAGTTGAGAGACTGAAAATGGCGGAACAGTTTTCAGGCGAGGCCGAGGCTCAGACTGAGGCATTTCCCCAGAGCCAGCTCTGTGGTCACGTGTGTTGGATGCTCATTAATTATACAGAATTTTTGGCTTTTAATTCACTTAAACAGAAGAGTGAGAAAAAAATTCACCCCCCTCAGAGGCTGATGACTGTCGTTAAATGTGCACTGCATAAACCTTGGCTTCTTTTCAGCTGCATGCACTTCGTTCACAGAGCTCTGCATAAAAGCCTCCCACCTTTCCACTTTAGTATTTAAACAACAATGGAAACAGTACAGGTGCCTGGTATGCTGTTTAATGTGGCATACATGATCCTCAGCTGCTTTTCAAGTTATAATCTGGAAGCAGCATAGAAATGACAGCAACATGTTTAAAGTGCTCTGCCTGAACACAGCCCCCTCCACCTTTTAAAGTCTGACTGCAATTGAAAAAGGAACACGTCGCTCAGTGTGCCGTAAAACAATCACAATTTATCACAATTTGTCAGTGGCTAAACCGCAGTTCATGTATTGTTTTTGAGAGATTATGATAATTCCCCTTAGTAAAAACCTGTGTAATGTTTAATCTGTCTTAATCTGCAGTTTTTCTTTCAGATTTATTGATGGATGATACAAAACACAGCCAGGTGTGAAGTGTGTATATTTACTGCAACACAGTTTTTTGGGACACACTGTGTTGTTCCTGTCTGTTATATTACTGCCATAGCAATGACTTGAAGACAAAGTGTTATCAAAATGTTTTCATTTTAATATCGAGATGCACACAGAACATAACAATAGAGTGACAAAAACTTGTGAGATAAAATGAGTAGTCACAGGGGAGCCAACAAAACAATCTTTTTTGGATCATGTTAGTCCTGATGTGGGAGAAGAGTGCCACGTGACACCATGTCATCCTGCCAGGACACTGCGGCAGCTGAAGACTGGAAAAACTGCATCAGGTCGTTGCGCACAGACATAGCTGCCCTTGTAGAACGGCTTCTGGACATCTGCGATGGTACCACAGAACACAGGTTGGTGTCGGCGCAAACAGTCCTGCGCCAATCGCCTGGCTGTGCCATTCCCTCAGACTCTGTGTCTGGAAAGTGTGGTGGTATGTAGCAAGTGTGCGGTGTTTGTGCTTTGTCCGAATGGGCCAGAAAGTTGTGGAGAACCATGCACGCCTTTACGACATCCATCGCCTTTTCTGGTAGGAACTCCATTGTCCTCCCAAGAATTCTCCACCGTGCAGCCAAGATCCCGAAGGCATTCTCAGTGACCCTCCTGGCTCTGGATAGGCGGTAGTTGAAGATCCGCTTCTCCTTGTCCAGATTGGTGCCTGAAAAAAATGCAGAAACAAGTGTTGTTAATATTCTCATAAATTTGCAAGCTGCAAAGGCATTTAGATCTTGTCATTTTAAACGGCAAAAATACACTGCAACCATTTGGTGGTAATGCCATGTATATTTTTTCACTGTATAGTAAAATGGCTGAGTGTGATTCATGTTACAACCTCAATCTACATCAACATGTCTTTGGGAAAAGTTTGTGCGTTTCTCACTGGCTGAAGAAGTGTTTTGCATTTACAATATCTCAAAATGGCAAAATAAGTAAGTTAACATTGTGTTGAAGCCACAAAATGGCTCAACATAATTGTTTGCATCACTACTTTAATATGTGTGATGTATTACTGTTTTGCTCTTGTTTAGCTGTGCTTTGATTTATTTTTATTGCGATTGCTTTCAAGACCACAACTCAAGGAATCCAGCAAATTTACAACTGTAGTTTCTGTAAATACATATACTCCTTTAAATCCAGTCATGGTTTATTTGCCTTTAATTCAATATCAGTCTAGCTTATGTAAATACTGAATATTTGATGAATCACCTATTGTTTGTAATATTTAGCTGATTTTAATCATTTTTCATCATCATTACCAAATTCATAAGAAAGGTCACTTGAGAAACTGTAAGCAAATTAATTCGAAGTTGCAGTATTAAGCCTACAATTTGCAATTTTTTTTAATAAGTTTTCTACATTGTTCAGCCCTAACCAAAAAAACCCTTTTGTTAACAACATTGAAGCATGTACATGTACTCTAATGTTACGGACATTGTCACAACACCTGGTAGTTTTTCATCAGTCTGACAATAGCAAATGAGACATTGAACAGCATTGACTGTGTTCAAAATTATGCATACCTGGAAAAGGACACATGATGTTGGTGTGCAGAGGGAAGGCAGCATCAGCAACAATCACGCGAGGGGCTTCGGTTGTTGTCCCAGGAAGACACAATGGTGGAGGCAAGTTCAGCTTGTTTTCAAGAAGCATCAACCAAATGCACTCTCCTTAAACACCCCACCATCGCTCTCATGTCCATATCCTCCGATGTCCACCATGGTGAAGCGATAGCCGGCATCACAGGTCGATATCAGGACGATGGAGTGGGCACCTTTGTAGTTGAAGTAGTTACTCCAAGTATTCGATGGTGCTTTAACTCATTCACTGCCACTGACGACTAAAGTCGTCATTTTAAATCCAACTGTTCACTGCCAATGACGACTAAAGTCGTCATTTGCATTTTTTTACTGTTTGAAAATCGGAACGAGCCCCCGCGCAGAGAGAACAAACATGTCAGCCCTGAAGCCGATCTTCATCCGCATACGTCACACGTCACGTGATCAGAAAGCAGAACATCAATGTGTTAGGAGATCGTTTTGGGCCGTTCCTGTAAAAAAGGTGAGGCGCAAACCGGAAAAGCGTCTGCCGATCACAATTCGACAACAGATCATGAAAGAACGGATAACGCTGAAAACACGCGGATTCTTCCTGATGTAAGAGGTGAGTCTCCGCCTTGTTTTGGTTGTTTTGGCGTCGAAATCATCCTAGCATGCAACGTTCTGTGACTTAAAAAAACTGTAAAAACGGTGAGAAACGCTGGCAGCGAAGGCCGTTAGCCATCAGGAAACGGCTGGCAGTGAATGAGTTAATGTTTGCATGCTTCCCATCGAGGCTACCCACACAGTTTGGAAACAGTCGCCAAAAATCCTTTGCTATGGCAGTCCACTGGCTTGGGGGGGGGGGGGGGGGATGAGAAATTCAGGCTGCAGTGCGGCCCACAACACCTTGCAAACCTCGGTCACAATCCCCAAAACTATGCTGGAACCCATTTTATAACTCGCACCGACTGCCTGTTGGGGCGCACCAGAAGCCAAAACCCGCAGGGTAACGGCAAGTCTCTGTGCAGCATAAATCGGCATGGAATGTGTTCCCTGGTGCCAAATGCTTAAGCATGAATCAGGCTTAAGGGTCAGTCTTGATGGATGGATGTAAAACAGACCAGTTACTGATAGTGTCCTGCTTCTTCGATTGGTAAGGAAGGACACCCCAGTCAAATTGATGCAATGTACGTCCTGGTAGGGAATCGTAGGAGTTAACCAGATGTGCTGGAAAGGGATCGTGGAATTTATATGACTGCAGGCCAGTTCCAGTTTCCCCTTTTTGCTGCTAAGTGTGAGAGAAAGAAAAGATTTTTGTGAAAAATGGTTGTTGTCCTTATTTGTGTGAATCCAACTAAAGTTAATCTGAGAATATGAAATGTGGATTTCCGCTACAACGTTTTATAAAACAATAAGTTATACACATGTCATATTTCTACATCTGATACAATTCAGATCACCTTCAAAACTCAGTCACACACCCAGGGCCGTTTCAAGGCATTTTGGGGGCCAAGGCTAAACGGAACCCCATCAGTAGGCACAGATCCCCTGCCCTCATTTTTGGAAATGGAAATATGGTCACCCTAACTTAACAGACATAAGCCCAGTCAACCAACTGGCAAGCAAACAAATCCAACAGCTCTGTGTTTTGTTTTCAAAGTTGGCATTAAACTTCTTGTATTTTAGAGAATGCCTTCACAATACATGTTAAGTAATATACCAAATACATACACAATACATGTGACTATATTTAACTAAATAGTAAAAATTTTGCATTTTACTCTCGCCCACAAATCTAAATTAGAGTAATTAAAAAATGTTGTATGTGCCCTCCAGCTATGAGCTATGAAGCAAAGGCAATAATGAGACATAACGCTCTGTGCTGTCTAAATGAGTATAATTACATCAGCAAATGCACTTCAAAAAATATTTCTGCTTCTGAATGAAGAGTAGCTCCAAACTTCTGCACAGTATTGTATTGTTAAATGGATCAAATTATTATATTTGAAATAAAAATTTGTTTCCAGTGCAATAGTAATTAAAACACTTAAATCTATGAAAAACACAGTGAAAAGCTCAGTCATGAGGACAGAAACCTGAAATGAACTCAGTACTTTTGTCTTCGTAGGAGTAAAATCATGATGTCAATACAACAGCCTAATCATTTATACCAGGGTTTGAAGCACGCTGCACACTTGGATTTCTCCCAGGAATAATTATCTACCATTCTTGGTAGCTGTATAGAGAGACAGCTATCAAGATACCCCAAACAAGAAGTAATGTACTTTATAAAAAAAATGACAGTTTCAATTAATCTGCTGTGAAGATGTGTTTGATGATTGTGTAACATTTGTGATTCCTACGTTTTTATGCGTCCAATTATTACAAATAACTAGACCCAAGAGGATGCCAGCAGCAGTTTGCATTGTTCCCTGCAGTATTTCCTGTTTTTCAAACCCAACACTTTTCCAGTACCCAAGAGGTTACAAGAAACAAAAGGTGTATGACTCACCAAACAACACTAGAGAAGATGGCACAAGGGTGCAGCTTTAGAGGGGAATTAGAATGGGGAACATGAACTTGATGGTACAGGGTTTCCATGCTGACGCGAACTGAAAAAGAAACGAGAAAGCTTTTGGCAGCCAAACGGTAATAAACAAAGCTGTAAAACACAGTAGAATACCTTTTTGTTTGAGCCGTTTCATAAGTGTGTCATTTTTAAAACTGAGTGACAGAAACACTATTTAAAGCAAAGGTTCACTGAGAAACATAGAACACTTTTGTTGAAATAAAATTGAAATACATGCTGAACATTCAAATAGTCTTCAACCCACATTTTCTGTATTAGTCTTCAAAAGAATATAGACAGAGAAATGTTTGGGTCAAACATGACAACAAAGGTAAATTTCACATTGTAAATGAGCATTAATGTGCCCACCCACCTTGGCTTGTGACTGTGGAAGGCTGTTGTTTAGCATCCAGGAGAGAGCATAGCGTACCTCTGCTAGTAGGAGCTAGGGTTGTCACGGTGTGAAAATTTAACCTCACGGTTATTGTGACCAAAATTATCACGGTTTTCGGTATTATTGCGGTATTTTTTTTAAACGCGCTACATTTTCAGACAACTACATAAACCCTGTATATCAGGAAAATATTGTCCTCAGTTTGTGTCTAAATTTAGCCTAAAATGTGTTATTTTGTAATTATGTTGTTTATTTGTTTACATTTTTCCCCTTTAGTCTTTATAATACCAATATTTACCCATAACTTCTTATTTTTTTGTTTGTTTCATGTGATCATTTTAAAAATATTAGATCAGATTATACTCAGTACTCAAGTAGCCTTCTAATCAGATACTTTTCTACTCTTACTTGACTAATAAACCCTATACATGTATCAAGAAAATATTGTCCTCGGTTTGTGTCCTTCCAGTGAATTTTGCAGATTTGGGAAAATGTCATCAGGCAGTAATCATTGTTAAATTCATAATTATTCTCGGAGAGAGACCAACTCTTATCTGCCCCTGGGAGCCCCGTAATGCATAGCGTCATTTCAACATGGGGGTGTCCGCGACACGGTTTATATGCAGGTAGCGGTGCTGCGGCTGCTTTATATAGCGACTCGTTGCATTCTCCCTCAACCCAAATCCTCGGATCACGCATTTTAGCTAAAATGCTAACGTTAACTTTCCTTGCGTTGACTGTAGAGTTATGGGTGATGGTCACGCAGATGTGTCATGAGATTTGAAGCGTTGCTGCCTTTCACAGACACTTTTTCTGCACGTGCTGCAAACAGGATAGCCGTCTTCTATAAACTGTCCCTCGGCATTCTTCAAATATCCAAAAAATGCCCGTACTTCCCACTTTGTCTTCTTTGAGGGATAATAAATGTCCTGAGCGCTGCCATCTCCACCTTTGGCCGTTATTTCATCTTTAGCTTCAAGAAAGTTTTGGTTGTAAACAACAAAGTGCGCATGTGCCGCCGGCAACTTCAGCAGATGATACGGTGGCTGGTAAGGGTCACCGCGCCTACACCGCAGCCACGGTAATCAACTGAGATAATTTTTTTTTAAACAAGATGGTTATTATTATTGTCAACTTTTTTACTGGGGTTTACCACTACACCGGTTACCGTGACAACCCTAGTAGAAGCTAGCCGTTAGCAAGAACAAACCCACAAGGAACATGTTTGGTGTTTTTTGTGAAGACGAAACTTTAAAGTTGCTTATTTTTTCAAGAAAGTAGAGGGAATGGAGGCAGCAGAAAAGTTGTATTGTTATTAGCCAATCAAAGTTTAGAAGTTTGCATGTCATGCAAATTTATGAGTAAGACTCCAAATCCTGGTGTCTTCTGCCCTCTACTCCTCTGGTTCACTTCTACTACGTCAAAAATCCCTGGGAGCGCATCATTGTAGGAAAAGTCATATAAGGGACTGGGACAGTACACAGATAATAATCACAGAGCAACAGAAGTACAAAAGATGGATTAAGGAAGCTATAGAAATAAAGAGACGTGAACCCATGACCATGAACAGAGACGATGGAGTTTATACATTGGATCCCACTTGGGACCTTGTCATCGGAGAGGAGGGCGAGGGCAGTAGGGGGCGACATCGCCCTCTACTGCCCGCAGATGAACAGAGAAGGAAGTCGCTTCTTACAGAAGCATCTGCTAAATGCATAAACTTAAACTTAAGTTAACACCACTAACATCGGCAGTGCTCTGAGGTAAGCTACAGTGTTAGCCAAAACTTTTCAGCAAAAAAAGGTTAAAACTACTCTTCTACTATGCTGTTTAAAATGAATTAAACCAATGGAAAGTTTACAAAGAACGAACATACGAAAGATGTTCAAAAACATCAGACTCCCAGTCATCACTGACAGCGAGTGAATAGGTAAATGTGTAAAGCTACATTTATGAATTTATTATTTTTTTGTTTTGTAACCATTTGTTTCAAATCAGTAAATGCATTTTGTCTTCACGAGCTCCCGTAGAAGGAAACATTCCACAAACATGGCAGATGGTAAAAACTACACATTGTCACTTTAAATGAAACATCTTATAATAGGACTCTTTGAAACATCCTGTGAAGCCACTGGGAGTCTTAAATATTTCATTTGGGCAAACTTCTTTTGTAAAAATAAAAGAGGAAAATCTTAGAGGACTTTCTCAGCTTACTTAGAACCTCCTCTAACCCAGAAATGCTCATTTTAGGGAGGTTGGTACTTTACATTTTCAATCTCAATAATCTTAGCACCACTATTCTTTTTTCAAAACTGTATAAATGTGAAATCGTTGACCTTTTCACATCAGCTCCCCGGTGGTCACCATTGCCAGGGGTGAGACTTGTCACCACGTTAACCTTGTCTTTGAACAGAAAGCGTGTTGTTTTCTGTGGTACTGACAAGTCAGTTTGACATATTACATTTTAATCCATTTGGGTCATTGTCAAAATCTTGTGGTCATTTTCAAACGTTTCTGTGAGACCTGTATTGATTCCATGTGTCACGTTTGCCCATACTATGCATGAAAAACACCTAGAGACTCAAGCGATTTTAACTTAGTAGCAGCGGGGCTGATGGCAACTCATGAAAAATTATTGTAATATTAGAAAAATAAGTCAGACCTCTGTATCCCTCTATTTATTTCTGCTCGTGGCATGAACTCATGCAAATAAACCTACATTGCTTCTAGTAATATCTGTTAAGTTCACCTTTTTTCTCTAATGATCCAATAAAAGTTTCCATTAAAAAATTGTGCATTCATTATACACTTAGCTTTGGCCTCTAGTGAAATCATGTGAGAAAAGAAAAAAGGGATAAAACATGTAAATCTCTAGTGGTAGAAATTCATAGATGAAAAGCTGCGATGACAGCCTTCATTAGTCAGCGGGTCATTCATTAGGGAGAAAAATTAAAGGGCAGATGAGGTTGGTTTTAATTTTGATGACCAATCCCTCAGGACAAACAGTGAGCAGTGATTTTTCTCTGGAAAACTTCACTTAAACAGAAAATGAGTGGGCAAGTTTTAATGGTACCTTGATACCTTTTCTCAGCCTCTCCAATTATACTAATCAGTCATTGCACATTCTTCAACCCTGTGCAACCAGCTAACACAGCTCATGAGAATCCTGGGCAAAGATTACCTCCCTCAGCTGCTAATGAACTCCAGCCAAATGGCAGTGGAAATGGTAGCAGAGGTCCTGACTGTGTGATCACAGCTCCAGTAAAGCAGCAATTTACCGCACCGAGTGTTTCCTCTGCTCTCAGGTAGAAGATTCGCTATGAACATTGATTTCCCAATGCTAAGTGCAGAACATGTCCACGGCCTTGGGCTTGCATTGACTGTATGACAATGAAGGAGTGCCTCACTAACGATGGCTTTGTGTGTATGAGCCTTAATCCAAAAATGGGTAATTTGGTGTGTTCCACAAGATGAGCAGATCATTACTGGATTAAAATAAAATAGGATGAAACCGACTGGACTTTATGAAAGGACGGATATTATTGCTGGTTTTAATTTTACAGCCATTTAAAAAAAATGTAATTTATGTCATGATTGTGATTTCTGACAGGAAAGTGGAACATCAAACCTTTGTCTGCTACCAAGTGATTGTAAAGGGGGCAATGATCCCCAAAATAAACATGCAGCCTCTGAACCTTCACTGGTACCACTTGATCAGAAAGTACTACATGCTTTAAAATATATGCTTCAGCGAGTGATGAAATTTTTTTCATGTTGTTCTTTGTAGGACAAAAATAGACCAAGTTCACTTGTTTATTTCCACACATGTGCAGTGGTCCCTAGCATAGATGAACGTTTGTGAAACAATCTCTGTGGGAAAAAAAGCTGTGGTGCTCCTCTTTCAGGAAGTGGAATTAGTCAGTGGAAAGGGGAGCAGGATTTGGAGTCTTATTTCCTGATATTTGGACATCTCACCTCTGGTTAGCTAACAGCAACACAACTCTACCACTGACTCCATTTACTCTGCAAAATTGATGTTTAATCTTCATAAATAACACAAGTATGGAGGAGCTCTGTCATGTTGGAGAGTTGCTAATGCTAACGCTTAGCTTCTACTAGCTGAGATGTTCATTGCTGTTTCCTGGATGCTAAAACCAACAACAGCCTCCCCATCACAAACCAAGTGGGTGAGTTCATGAGTATTAATGTGACAATGCGTATTTTCCATGGCAATAGGGGACAGCACATACCTAAATAATTTCAAGGAAGCTGAATTTTTGTGTTCGGGTAAGACCTTACCAATGGATTGCCATCAGGGTCAAAAATCCTTGGCAGTGCCACTTCGAACGAGTACGTTGTCAGATCGTTCAACCTCCAGCAACAGGACAGGAACATCACACTCCCTTTCATCACTGGCAACGAGTGAAGAAGAAAATGTGTAAAACAACAATGTTTATTAATGGCGAATGTTTTGTAACTGCTTTTTACAAATCAGTAAATGTGCTTTGTCCTCACGGGCTCCCGTAGAAGGAATCATGGATTCTAATATGGCGTCGCCCAGAGTCTTAAACCTAACCCAATTTATTTTAGACACAATTTTTTGGGATATATGTTACAAAGCCACCAATACTTTTTACACAACTGGGCATCATTTAATTAATTTTCAACAGCATTTTGATGGATATTTCCAGAGAGATAACAGTAAAAACTACACGTTGTCTCTTTAACTAAGGCTAAGTTCAGACTGCAGCCAAAAGCATCTCAAATGGGATTTATTTATACCACACGGGATTTTTTCCACAAAAATCAGATTTTTTTTGTGATCTGATTTTTTCAAATCCAATCCAAGCCACTTTCCTGTGTGGTACTGATTCTGATACATATCTGATGCTTTTGAAAGCGACTGCACTCTGAACGGTCTTGTCGCATTAAATCCTCATCCAACGTCATTGAGTCATTGGAGGTGAGCGGTGTGTGTTGATGTTTCTGGGGAGAAGCGAAGCGCTGACAAAAGGATTCAGAGGTCTATCTGGACATTCTGTCAAGGAATTAAAATCACAGGACAGCACAAAAGCGGGGGAGGGGGATGCTGGAGCGAAGCATCTCTTCAGTCTCTGTCTCTGTGGAGGGGAGAATTGCTCTCCGTGAATGAACTTAATACCAAAACACTTTTAGTAAATAATAATTCAGGAAAACGGTGGGAATAGGGAGTAAATGGTTTTTTAAATACTTTCCAGCCCAATACAAGAGAAATGACAGTTGTGATCCTGAACTTGTGCATGAACCTAACCTTACAGAGCTCTAACTGGCTTTTCTAATCTGAGCATGTTCCCATATTTTTTCTTTTGGCTGCTAATGCAGGAAATAGGGGTAGAAAATGGTCACATTTAACATTCATGTCACTGATTTAACATACAGATTGATCGATCATATATCAAAAATAAGTAAAAAATGGTTTTTCAGCTAACTTGGCTTTGAAGAACTTTCAAATGAGAAAGTAAGGAAGAATTGTTTCTCAATGCAATCCTGCAACCTCTATGTTTATTAAACACCTTGCATCTGAAAAAAGCATAATAAAACCCATGAAAAGCATATCCAAACACACACTACCATCACCTCCACCCCGCCTGACTTCACCTGGTCTGAAGGAGCCTCAATTCAGAAAAGGGCAGCAGTGATCAGACATGTTTCCTCCCTGAAATAGAACATGCTTGAGCTTCTGCAGGACAGTGTGTGTTTTTGACAACACATCCAGATGTTTACTTTAATGCAGAGTTTTATCACTGTTTCTGTGACTAGTTCTACAGACCCTACTTGCAAAACTCACTGAAGAGAAGAATCAGTTTGTTTTGCTGCTCTAAAGAACAAAGCACACATTTCAACTTAGCTGAGGCTGTCATTTCAAGGGAAATTACTCAGCTTGCTGATCGTACTTGCTAGAAGAAATGACTATGAGAGTATTTGATGCCAGTATATTTTTATACATGGAAGAATGTTATAACAAGTTTCAGCCAAAGGAAAATCAAGTCTCCATCTTAAAGGTGCAGTATGTAAGAATATAGTGAGAATTTTACAGTGAGAAAATTCCAATAGAATCTAATGTCATTTTGGAGGTTATACTGAAAGATGTTTCATATCCAGCTGCGGGGATAGTCAGTTTTTCTCCTTTCAAAACAAAGGAAGGAGGCATACTGTTTACTAGGGGTGCAACGATTCAGAGGGGTTATTTGAACCGTTTCGGTTTGGGAAGTTTGGTTTGGTCCACTTGCGTACCATTTCGGTTTATTTTTTCCATTAAATAATGAATTTTTCACACATTTGCATGATTTAAGTGCAGCGGATAAAAGTTCCTCGACGAGTTTCCGCACGGATGCTGTATTGAGTGATGCACGATGGCTGCATTCACCTGATCTTCATTTAAAATATGGGATCTGTAAATTCTGATCAGTGTCTATCAGAGTGGATCATACCAGCTGGCTGTCACTGCTACTGTGGAGTCTGAGTAGAGACTCTGAACAGAGCATCATGTTGCCTCTTCCTTCCTTCTCTCACAGTGTGCAGGCACGCAGAGGCAAACATGTAAACAAACATGTCTGCTGAATTTTTCCGCTGTGACAACTGATGTAAAGCTTTCATCCCACAACTAAAAATACGGCGTGGAGGACGCTCATTATTTAATACAAGTTTTAAAGAAGAAACTCTGGGCGGTGTGAGGTGAGTTTTTAATAAATAAAAACGCATCAAACACAATACTCGTCTGTATGAGAGTGAGCTGTGCAAATCATAGGCATGAATATGTAGACGCCCGATTGGGTGTTGGAGAGTGTAACAGCGTCGCCGACATGTTGGATGAGTCTCCTCAATCTCCAAAGTCAATGCAGAGTGAGCAACTATGCCTGTTTCTGTGCAGTCTACGGTTACAACAACCAGTGTACTACTGAAAACAGATCACGTGGGATTACTAGTGACTTATCTAGCCTACCTGATAGGATTGTACAATTAATAATTATTTTTATTTTATTATGTTTACATTTTAATTATCATGCCGTACCTTGCTTGATTTTGTGAAAAAGCTTGATAAAACCTGTTTTTTAGTTGGGTAAGCTCCTTCTTCAGTAGAAATGAATGCATCTAAAATGGCGATCGGCCACTACAGCATCTCCAATAGACTGCACCTGTCCACGGGGCATCTACGTGTATATGTTTGTGGCGCAAATAACCTGTGAATTAATTAAATATGTCATGCTAGATTAGCAGCCTGTGATGACACCTTGTTCTGCTCACTGTAGGGCCACTTCAGTTATTAAATATATCTAATAATAATGTACCAAAAATTAAATCGAACTGAGCCCTTCAAAACACTGAACCGAACCGAATACGAGTTTAGCGTACCATTACACCCCTACTGTTTACCATCAGTCAATGTGGGGTTGCCGTGTCTCCTGCAAGCTAATACTGCAGCACCAGCAATTGTAATATGACGACGGGCGGCAAAAAGCTCCAGAGTTGTTGCAGTAACCACATTTTACCACAGATGTCACTTTTACTTCATTTCTACATAATGCACCTTTAATGCTTTATTGGAAATAGCAGCATAAATTAAAAAAAAACTGAAATCTATGGAATGGACATTGGTTGGAAAACGCTGTGAAAGATGTATCCCACTAGTGGCTAAATTAAATGAATCAGGTTAGTAGTAAGTGAGATGAAATGAAGAACTCTTTTGTCCCATCTCCATCTTTCTTTTTCATTCCATGCAAGAACTAGGAGTAATAAATATTAGTGATTAGTTCATAATTCATGCTTAATAAACTATGCATCATAAAAATATAACCAGCATGGACCAAAAGCCACATACTGGTTCACTTTTAATCAAAGATAACCACTTTAATGAGTTACTTTTCTTAGTTACTGTTGTAGACTAATGATCTAACACGGTACAAATAATGTGTACCAACACTGCTTATAATGCACTCGTTGTGACGAACATGAAAAAGGCTTCCTGTCAAAGCTGTACCTTGTGGAGAAAGACAGACTTCTGACAAAGCGGCTGAACCTGTCACAGTTTCAAAGAGTTTCCATGCATCTTGTCACACCTTTACAGTCCCCCTTTGTGAAGGAAACTCTGCCTGGCAGGTCTCCATTGATCTGTTCCAGAGCTGTGGTAATTGGGCCATTAAGATCTCCAAAAGACATCCAGCATGTGGCAGAGATAGACTGTAACAGCCCGCCAAGAGAAAAGACCTTCAACTCTTTGGCATCACTTGTGATGATTTCTTTGCGATGCTGCAAAACATGTGTAGGAGCAACATCTTTCACTTGTAGTAGAAGGAGAAGGAATAGTGAAATATCAAACACAGGGAAGTATACAGGTTACACACTTGACTGAAGCAAGTTGAAAACTACTTTTCGGGGATGGGAATTGGAGCAAGTTTCTCCTTTTTCTACTTTACTGGCATCAGTTTCATGCTGTCTGCACTGAATAGCTTTTATGCTAACGTGCTGTCTTGTGAAAATAATACAAAAGAACTTTTAAACCTGAGTATCTGGAAGAGCGAGAAAAGGCTGAATTTCTTACTTTTAATGGTTTTTCAAATTTTTTCTTTTATTATTTTTTCTGCGTCCCCCTCGTGAGTCTCCTTGTGTCATGTGTCCCCTTGTTTTCCACATCCCTCTCTAGGCTCCCCTTTTGTGTCTCCTTGTGTTCCTCAATTGCCTCCTTGTGTTCCTCAGCCCCCTCTAGGTTCTCTCTAGGTTTGCCTCACGTTTCCCTTAGTCACCCTGCTTATCATTAGCTTTCCGTCATGTTTGGATCATTTAGTCAGTATCTCCCTTTGGTTCATTTTTGCTTCCTTCCCCAGTAAGGTCTGGTTTCCTCCCCTGCTCCGTTCTGCTCCTCCTCTCTGTTATTAGTCTCACCTGTGTCCAGTTCCCTTAATCACCCCCCTGTGTATATAACCCTGACTGCATCTCAGTGTGTTGCTGGTCCATTGTTTGTGTCAGCGTTGTCTCGTTTCCCTCTCCTGGTCTCTTGGTCTCTACGTTTGCGCTGTAGGGTTTTGGGGATTTCGGTTTTTGGCTTCCAGCCCTTTGGATTTTACTTTGGACAATTATTCCTAACAAAGGATTTTACGTTTTCACTACTCCTGCCTTGTGTCATCCAGGGTCTGCATCTTGGGTCCGAACCTCCACCTGACTTACATCGTGGCATCACCATCTGATTTAAGAAAATTATTTTAACCTACTAAATAAAATATACAAATTCTGCATCAGACTCTAACAATTAGTTTCTCCATGACATGTTTCTGAGTGGCTTTTACTGGAGAGAGAAGTGGATATTTATCTGGTAGCCAATGTAATTGAGGAGTAGGCTTTTCATCGAAGTCCTGTCGTCACTGAAGAGATCTGGCAGGCGTTCGGATGTAGGAGAAAAAGCAGAGCTACCAAAAAACATTGTTCTAATTTCTCCGAGCCAGACATGAAAGATACAACTCCTATCAAATTATCAGTAGCATAAATGTATCCAGTTTATTCCAGTCGGACACAATACAACTCAAACTGTGCTGGGAGAATCACAGCCGTGTACATATTCCATTCTCCATTGCATAAAAATTGTAGATACTTTAATACCAAAAACAGGAATTAAAGCGTAGCCATTGATCCTCATGGAACTAATAAAATATCATCTGTTCCATTTATTGTTCATGTGTTAAATGATAATTCTCAGTTATGAGATTACGTGGCAGATAAAAAAGAGAAATGAGACAAAAAATGTCATTTTGGTTGAATTGATTATTATATTTTTTTACTCAGGGGGAAAGTAGAGAACCTGGAGTTATCCCACGTATGCAGGGCAGCGTCTTAGGAACTGTGAACCCAGGACTTTATTGCAACAAGACAATAGGTCTAAATGACATTTGATATATTTTGCTAAATATTTTCAAAACAAGGTTGTGTGAGCAACCTAAAGTAAAGAAAATCTATTTTTGGTGGGATTTATTTATTTATTAGAATAAAAATTATTTTTCAGTAGCTATGATTTTCCCATTTCAGCCCACTGAAGCACACATACCAACTTTGAATTTTAAGTGAGAACAGGTATCAACATACTCAGTGTTTCTGACTGTTAGCTGACTCATCCCTGTTGCACACTGGCCAACACCTGTGGCCAGTGACCAGCACCCTCTAAGCTCTTATGTTCTACCTTTGTCTGTGTAAATCCTCCAAAATCTGTTCCAATGTGGATCACTTTTTAGGTGCTTAGGTTTAGATTTTAAACAATCACACAAGTGTTTATATCTTTAAAATGTGAAAGTCTCTTTAGAGAGTCATCAAAAAATGGTTTGTTACAGATCACCTTTAATTTTAAATATTTAGACTTTTTACTGTTTCTTTTGGTAATTCATTTCTGAGTTAAGTTTGATTTGAGGACATAATCCCTTAGATACTCATCTTCTGATTGTTGTGGACATTTATTAGAAACATGAGTTGATCTTGACCGCATTCATCTGAAATGATCAGTTGATAACTGGCCCTCCGAGATACTCAAATTAATTCATGCCAATATGTTCACTTCTCCAAACGCAAGGTGAACCCTCCTCACATCATCACATTGGCTATGCATAACGCGAGGCTCTAACATGGCTCTTGATTAAGTGAGTCAATTGGTCCAGGGAGGACACTTTTCTCCTACTGACCCTGCTGATGTGTCATCAGCAATATTCTCAGAGAGCGTTTGATAAGAAGTGTTCTTTTGATCAAGAAAAGGCACTGATCTCTACTCCCTGACATCCTTGTCTCCTGTGCTTCAGAACCGCCAGATGATTTTAAATTAGAGCCATCCAACAGCCGTCCATACATGTAGATGAACCAAACTTTGGGATGTCTTTCAGGGGAAGTTAAAAGAAATTGAGTTTAGAAGCAGCTAGAAGCTCTACGTGAACAAAAAAGTATGCATGAATGATTTTTTTAGTTGACTCCTTAAAACTGAACATTTTATTGGGATTAAAGCTGGTTTCAGGCAGCCCATCATGTGTCCCAACCAGGTTCATCAGATAAGTGAGATTGTATGGGATTGTACAAAAGAGGAAAACCACCTACTCATGATTGGGTTTGTTCTTCTCTGTGATGGCTGTAAAACTCCCCACCCATCTAAGAGAAAAACTTGGGTCTACACTACCTTATTTTCAGGGAAAAATATACAGTGATGATGAAGCACATCCATAGAAATGCCAAACCTGTAGGTGGCAGTAGTTTCCCAAATCATCAGCGTTTTTACCAGATAACAATAACAGTCCTCAGTAGCTATATTCACATATGCCAAATGTCTCGTGAATGATTCAAATCTTGGTTGATCGGAAATCCCAAATCTCTGTTTACATGGACACTAACTGAAATGATCTGATCATGCCTTGAGTCTGTAAGTGCCAAGCATTCCGTCAGATTAAATAGGTTGAGCATGCGCAGAGTTGTCTTTCCCAGAATAAAATAGTAAACAAACACCATCTTTTCTGCACGTCTTTTCCCTCACATTTTGTTTTCTTATTCTCTAGTTTTGTCCGTTAACTTATGTTTTGTTCCCCCATAATGAACCTTCGTCACATTTTTACCTGTATGCTTTTGTTTTTACTGATCGCTTTAGCTAAGCTACATGCTCAGCGGTATGTAACACTACTGCTCCTCTGCCACAGGAGTGGAGAGCAGGATAACTTCTGTTTACCTCCCGCCATGTTTTTGACTTGTCCTGTGTGTCTGCAAATGTGGAAAGACGTCACGCTGAAGTTGCACACATGTGCAGTGGGCTTTATTTTACTCCAAGAATCCGAATGAGTGTGCACATGGATGTCAATCCTAATGATAATTCGTTAAAACCACCTCTCTCAATCGCTATGGAATTTCATTCCATTCAGGCCTTATCAGATCAGAATATTCCGATTGACATGAAGAATTTTTGATCTGATAGGGGCATTCATGTTGATTATTTGTGCCCATGTAAACACAGCTAGTGTCGTCCTTTGCCTGTGATCTTCTGCACAGTAGTAGCAGCAGTAAATGAGCTTGTAAAAACTATACTAAACTAAATACCTCTTTACTTTTGTGTGGTTGAAAGGCCAAACCTTAGAAAAATATGTTTGCTTTGTGGGCTACCCTACTACACAGAGACTGGGGCCTTAAAAAAGTCTACATCTTTTTTTTTCTCACAAATTTTTACTTTTTTTGGAACCTGTAAGAAAACAGTAAACAACTAACAACAAACATCCTGTTTATAACATATGATCAACTCCAAACCGTCCTTTCCCCATGGCCACCAGCCAGTCCATACCAATCTAGTCATCGAGTAGGTTACCGATCAAGTCCATCCAAGATGCATTATTGATCCCTGCTGATGATAGTTCCATACAGGCAATGACCATATTAACTAAATAAACTATATTGTATACCATATTTTAGATGCACAACAGACACATTGTTAAAACGGTTTCTATCTTTGACGATTTTTTTTTTCATTGCAGTCAATCCTGCAAGCCAGTTTCTACAGGTTTTCTTTGTATGTGGTAGCTATGTGTCATAATTTAGTGAGTGAAAAACAGGATGCAAGGGGAGAGGGGATTTATTTTTAAAATTGAATTTTATACATTGTGTACTATATATAACTCTGTGTTTTAGTTCTGAAACACTGAGGCTTAAATGCACTTTCAGATCTTGGTACAATGAAGTATTTTAAGGCAAGATTTCCACTTTTTCATTCCGTTCTATAAAAAAAATATCAAGTCTATTCAGATTTTTTTTCAAACTCTTAACTGTTATCTTCTTATACCAGTTCATCATGGGCTTCAAGAGAGTCATGTTGATGCTAAATAGGGATGTGAATGACCTGCAGAATGCGGATTTGTTCAGAAAGGCTTCACATGTAGACTTAAAAGCATCACCGTCTCAGCAGCACCCAATTCCTCCACAATCTGCCACATTTTCTTGTATTCTGACGTGACAAGACTTCAGCAAATTAATGCACACGGCTTACAAATGTGAGAAAATAAATTTAAAAAGCTAAACACATACATTCACATAACATGATTTGATGTGCTTAATGGCAAGTGCACAGATTTAAATTGGCGCTTTCTTCTGCTGACCAGAGATGAGTTCTGACAGGCTCATTATTCAAGTTGGTGCTATGAATAATCAGCATACATTCAAGAAATGTGTACATCTTGTGTCAACTTGACAAATAAAAGGAAATGACATAAAACTGACAGACAGAAAAGAGAATTTTCCCCTGAAATGCACTAGGAAAAGGCAGCTACACCATTTTAACTGTGAAGCAACATATCTTCCCTTATTTTTGTGTGTGTGTGTGTGTGTGTGTGTGTGTCTGGCTGTGAAGCAAACAGAATTGATGTCTGAATGCTGGTGACAAGCCTTACAGATTTACTCTCAGGTGGAGCATCAAAGCTTCTGCTTTAATGTCACGCCTGATACTTAAAACTTTATTGTTATTATTTTTGAATGCTTTTTAATTCCGACCAGACACAGAGACAGAGGTGAAAGAGAAAGGAAGAGACAAAAGGTGTGTGTGTGTGTGTGTGTGTGTGGGGGGGGGGGGTTCCACAAAAATGTTCTCGTCTCGACTATTCTAATTCAGTGCTCTTTGGTATCTCCTCCTCCACTCTTGCTCGACTTCAGCTTGTGCAGAACACAGCAGCTAGATTCTTGACTGGCACAAGGCAGCGAGAACAGATCACACCAGTTTTAGCAAATCTCCATTGGCTCCCCATCCATCTCCAGATAGAGTTTAAGATCCTGGTTTTTGTGTTTAAATCCCTGAATAACTCAGCAGCTGGCTACTTGTCTGAGCTCATTCACCCTTATGTCCCTACAAGATCCCTCCGATCAGCCGACCAGCACCTCCTACATGTCCCTAGCTCTCGCTGTAAGTCCCGCGGGGAGCGCGCCTTTTCGGTTTGTGCACCGAAGCTCTGGAACCACTTGCCCCTCCTGATCAGACTGTCTTCCTCTCTTTCCCTTTTTAAGTCTCATTTAAAAACTCACTTTTATTTGTTGGCTTTTAATTCAGTCTAACTTATTCTCTTTCTCCTTTTCTTTTCAATTTGAATTACTTGATTTTAATGTATTTAGTTTTTATTTTTGATTGTTTTTATTGTGTGTTTTTGTTCAGGACTTTGGTCGGCTCTCATGCCGTGTTTAAATGTGCTATACAAATAAACTTGGTATGGTATAAACAATAATGAACAAGAGTCTGCTTCTAGACCTGCAGAAAGAGAGAAGAAACAAAATATGGGACACAACAATACAACAAGATCCAGTTATTACTGCGTCAACTTGATGAAGAAATATATTATCAACATTGTTTAACCGAACAATCACACGATAATAAATCAGTGCATTAAGTGCCCACCATAGCCTTAAGACCTGTGTTGAACGTACCCAAGTCCATACTTATGAGAGCACCATGTGAGCACCTGTGTGTTTACATGCGCTTGTTTATGTAAGGTTTCTCTATAGGAGCGTCCAATAGAGAGTGTGAGGGGCCACAGATCTGCCCCCTAAAGATGTGCAGGAGACGGAGGGAGCTCCAAGTCCCAGAGATCCAGGAGCTGCCCCAGAGCACAGGAACTCCAGGGAGACTGCGACCAGAACAGCCCCCGCTCCGCTCGAGAGGCGCAGTGGATCGCCTCAGGGGGCCACAACTAGCAGCCGGCAGAGTCCCGGGAGATATCGGCGGCAAGCCCACAGGCCCGCCCGCAGCCTCCCACCCCCTAGCCAACCGAGCCCGGGACCCAGGGGCGACCACCCCCGCCGGGGACCCAGCAGAGCCCAGGGACCCAGACCCCACCAGGCTGCCACCGGGATTGGTCAGGCAGGCGCCAAAAACCTAAAACTCCCTGACCCGGGAGCCATGACCCAGGCAGACTAAGGCACCACACTCCACACCAGGTGTGGCAGGGAGAGGGGAGGAGTCAACGGCCCCACCTGACATATACAGTCATACACAAACACAGTCACACACTCCCTCCCTCATGCTCACACATACACATACAACCATAGACTTACAAAAATGCACGCCGGACATCCACTCATGCTCCCCATACACACCCTATTCACTCTGGTCCCGGTACTGCTGCACATGGGGTACAACCATTACCGGTTCCCAGAGTTTGACCCTTTCTGCTGGGGTGCTGATGAGCAGGCTCCCCCGCCCAACACTGAGCACAGCAACCCACCACCCCAGACCCCAGTCAGACGGCCAGATCTCCCTCCTATTCTCCAGCCCCAGGAAGCCAAGCAACAACAGAGGTGTGTTAAGACCCCTAGTCTCCCTCCGCCTGCTCCAATATAGTCTTAGTGAGTGTTGATGAAGTGTATTCCATGGCTGTGGTTAGCGGACAGTGCGGGCATCATCTGGCCTATGCCAGCTGATGCCACCACACCACCCCACTTGCACTCACAGCCATCAGTGTCTAAGTGCAGTTTAAAATTGGAAGTTGGCACCGGCACTTGGGATGAGGCTGAGAAATCCCCCTGCCAACTGCCGTTGAATGTTCTCACACCCAAGGCCCTAAATGTGTGTTTGCG
This sequence comes from Nothobranchius furzeri, assembly GCF_043380555.1. NCBI lineage: Eukaryota > Metazoa > Chordata > Actinopteri > Cyprinodontiformes > Nothobranchiidae > Nothobranchius > Nothobranchius furzeri. The sequence continues at coordinate 78,391,804 of NC_091741.1, forward strand.
TGGAATGTCGTTGGTGGAAGTGTTTAAGGTGCAGATAAAATTGGGGGGCAGATTGCCACAGGAATGCGGAAATGGGGTCCATACCCGCACGCCCTGACTTGTCCACCCCCAAAGGTCCTATGTGCATGTTTGTGTGATGATGTGAGGGAGCAGTAGGAGAGAAATGTGTGGGGATGGGGAGGAATGGCTGGTTGGGCTTAGCCCTCCAGGGAGCCAGCTCCCCCACTGGCCCCAATAGGCACCTCTGTTGTCAAAATGCCTCCCAGAGTATGCAGACCCCAGCCCGTCCTGCCAGGGCCCAAAGCAGCAGCATCACAGAGCCTCACGGAGTCCGGGGGCACCAACCCAGCCCCACCCCAGCAGAATATCTACGCCCATCCCTGCATTTGCACAACTTCCGGACTATAAAATACATAGGACATCCAGGTAAGGTTGGGTCCTCCCCCTCCTGGACTTCCCCCTCCCCGGTGATGGGACAGCATAGGAGCCAAGGTCTACACGAGGCCCCTGAACCCGAGTCAGGCACTGCTGCATGTCTTCCCTTCTTCGTTTTCTTTTTATATTCACCATCTTCTTAGCATTTCTGTTGATGATGCACTATGATCTTCAAAAGTTTTTCCTGCTCATATTTTTCTGATGGAACCTGTAAGATTTGCCGCAAAAATTATTGGTTGTTTACACATTTTGATCCAATCCTCTAAATTAAAGCTCCTTTGGATTGGCATGGTTACTGGCTGTGCAACCAGTAACCATGCCAACCCTTCCCAGTTTAAAGTCAACTAGATTTAAGACAACCCCCCCTGGAAAACCCTGAGTTTTGCGGTTAACCCCGCTAATCTCTGGGTGGCCGTCTGCTCTCTCTGCGGCTGGCAGTGAGAACAGACCAAGCCAAGGGCCGTCTATTTGTGAAAAGGTTGCTCGTGTCAATCAGTCACTGGATAAAATATTCATACGCCACATCCATTGACACTGAAGAGATTCACGGGGTTGACTGGTGATGGACTTTTTTTTCCATCCATATGTGTTGGTTACATTTGACACATTTTCTCATCTTGTTTCCTGATGGTTGCTGTAGTTTCTGAAAAGAATAGGAATTAATCAAGAATTGTTTGTCCTTTACATAATGAGTGTTTTAAAAGCTAAAACTGCTTGTTTTTCTAACAGGAAAATCTATCATTTTAGTTAATATAATAAGATAAACCAGAGAAAGCTATATAAATGTGTTTTGGGGAATTACCGCTTGTGGCATTTTTAACATAGAGCAACTTGTGACTCGTTTAAAAATTAAAAGACAACTTCAATTGTTCATAAACTCTCCGTCTCCACTTACACACCAGCCATGCATTAAGATAAGTGGTTGCTCCATGCCAGCTGTGAGGTAATAGAGCAGAAAAAGAAAAAATAATCATTTCTAACGTGTTTTATTCTACTATACTGAGCAAGAGAAGTAAAGAGACACGTCTGGCTCATCCTTCTTTTAAGCTGACCTTTCCAAAGCAGCTACTCACTGAAGCTCAACCAGCACTTATACACTCCCAGGGAGAACAGCTCTGTGTCCAAACCGCTGTAAGTGGTGGACGAGAAAGACTTTGGTCTTTACAAAACGTGGGAAAAGGAGAAGTCTGTTAAAGTTCCATAAACTTAGGTTTGTTTTTAATTAACTGCTTAGTTGGTGCCCTGCAATGGACTGGCTCTCTGTCCAGGGCAGGGGTCGGCAACCTGTTCCCATCAAAGAGCCATTATTACCCGTTTCCCACAGTAAAGAAAACACTGGGAGCCACAGCAGCCATGGCGTTGTGGGCGGGGCCTACCCTCAGACATCTGAGATCTGCTTTAACCAATCACAACAGGTGACAGCAGCCAGTACCGGTCGCTCATGAACGTCAAAGTTATCTTTCATAAAAAGAAAATCAATGAAATGATTTATATAAAGTCGATCCAGAAGTTGTAGCCCGTCTCTGCCTACAATATTTTGATATTTTTCTCCCTGTTGGTGGTTTTACTGAGCAGGTGCCCCTTTTGTCATATGTTTCTTTTTAAAACATGTTTAGACTGTTCAGAATACAAATCCAGGCTCTGTCACGTTTGATTGTTGTAATTAAACTTTGTAGGTGGGGAAGGTCAGAAAATCAATCAATCAATCAATCAAAGCTTTATTTATAAAGCGCCTTCCGCAACCCTGTCAGGAAGCCCAAAGCGCTGAAAAAGGAGAAGGATCCGAGAAAAGGATCCAATCATTTTGTTTTTCCCTCATTTACAGCGACGGAGATAACGGCGCAGTGTGCCTGGCTCTGGTGGTAATCAAGTTAAATTATATCTCTTTGCAACAAATTTCACAAGAAAACAGAACAGTTAAAAGCAGGGCTTGTGATGACTGGATAGTTCCCGTATTTGGCCGTTTATTTTGACGGAGAAAGAACAGAAAGAATTACCCCGACGCATGCAGACAAACTGACATTTTATTTGTTACGCACATCACAAATGTAGCTAAATCACTCAAGAAAAGATTTCCTTATGAAGATCTGAGCTGGACATTGCTCAGCGCAGCTCACTGTCAGCGCGTACATAAGGTGCACAGCAAGCTGAAGATGTGGAGAGGGGCTTGGAGCGCGTTGCAGAACCAGAGCGCATGCAGGAAGATTCCTCCGACTGAAGCAAGCGTTTTTCCAAACCCTGTCTCTCAGAGAGACTTGTCACTTAGAAAATGTTCCCTGATTATGAAACTTTGGCTGAATAGTGCTTGTTCCTGTCTCCAATGTGGCGATGCATCCAGGAGCCGTCTGAGGAGAATCCCAGAATCTCATATCCTCTTCAGCTCAGAAAGCGCATATGATTACGCACAAGCGTGACTCGTCAACCCGGTCTCACAGTAAGACTGGGTTGGACCTGTTCCGGTTTACAAAGACAATCTTTACATTTAGAATTGGCATACAGATGTAAAATTTATGCAGTAAAATATAAAGCATTTTATTTAAATATCCATTAATTATTTTACAAGCACAGAGAGCCACATCAGATGGATGCCGACCCAACCCCCCAACCCCACCCCCCGCGCGACCCTACGTGGACAAGCTGGTTCAGAAAATGGATGGATGGATGGATGCTTAGTTGGATGCCATCATCTATGTTTTTCATGTATGTTAGTGCAGTGATTCCCAAACTTTTCAGCTTCAGACCCACAAATAAAGGCATGTGTCCCCTGATAGTTCTGATTTGATGATCCAAACATGCTTAAAAATGAGTGGTGTGCTGATTTACCATTTAATCAATGCATCGCGATGTGACACGTGTCAAATTAATGTCAATCTGTAAACATTCAATAACAATTACAAATGAGTGCTGGAAAACAGTTGCAGAGTGTGGGAGGGTCGTGAAAGCTGCACGTGCTGCCCAGAAACTTTTAAATAAGGACCAGCAGAAAAAAACAACTAAGCTATAGTGGCAGCTTGTTTCTCAGCTTCAGCCACTGAGCGTGGGATTTACTCATCAGGATTAAAAGAAATTTGTGGGAAACTAAAATAAAATACAACAGCGACATTACCAACATGCGACAGCACTTCACACATTTCCATTCCAGGTTAGATGATGAGAAGAGGCCAGTGGTTGCTCCTCCAAACCTATCAAGGAAGAATTAAGAAAACTTGCCTGCAAGTCCAGCTTGTTTCATAAATCTGTGGCGTTAATTTGCTGTTAAGCTAAGGCATCAAGGGAGCCTTTGGTCATTTATAAGTGGTCAGCCTGTGGCGGTAATGTGGCACGATCATGTGCTTAAAGTTAAAGTCCCATTAGTCGTCATCATATGCTGATGAAATTACATCTACGCATTTGACTGGTGGGACGATTTGAGCTGCAGTCTGGAATTTGAACCATGACCTCTCAGTCCCAGAGTGGACATTCTACAACTAGGCCACTGAAATCTTTTCACAATAGATTACACAATGGGCGCAGTCTATGGCCTGTTATGGACTTTCTTTTAGCTTGGATGTAACTTGTTTTTTATGCTGATAGAAGAAACTGTGCTCCTTAAGTTTTTTTTTTTCATGAGTCGCTCTAAAAAGTGTCCTTCACAGTCCCACGTGAACTGTCTGGTGATCTGTGCTTCCGCTGTAATGGCCAGAAGCTCCAGATCTCTTCACCGCTCCAGTTTGCCGTCTCAACTGATACTTTTCACAAAGCAAAACTGATTGCCCGTGTTTAGTTTCATTTTGATTATTCATGTTTCTCCTGTAGATTTCATGCAAAATACTTGTTGGTATATGTTCAGTCTTTAAATGGATTTGTTTACTTAAAATCATGTGTACTGAGTTCATATTAAAGTATGAAAAAGCTATGGCATGAGTAAAAAACTTAAACTGAAAAATAATTCATCCAAATTAGTGGTAATCATGGTAATCGCTTAATAACTGAATCAAAGAATCTTGAGTCAAAATGAAATTTAATCAGAAAGTACCTAAGATGGCATACCCTTTCTTCAGCTCAATTTCCCTTGTATCTATTTCATGACAATTTAATTTAGTGTTTTTAACATTTATGCTAGAAGCATAGCTTCAGCAATTATTTTTCTATTTTATTTAGATTTCTTGAAATGACCTCAAGAGCCCCAGTGTAGCTTTTGATGACCCACAGCGGGGTTGCATCCCCAACCTTGGGAACCAATGTGTTATTGCAGTGACACATTTGCCAGTAGAAACATTTCAAATGCCCTGAAACTCGTTAAAAGCCAATCTTAAAACTGATTTGTGAACAACAAAGACCATTAAAGTTTGAATTTTAAAAACTGATGTACAGGATGTGTAAATTTTATTTGTCTGCATTTTGTCTAACTGATTTTTCGAATGTGTTTTTATAACTTTTTGAACAGCAAACATTATTTTTATCTGCATTAGTCCTCCCGCAGCTCCATTCCTCTCATTGGTAAAACGGATAATGAAGCTCAAAGTTGTCACAGAGAGACTTGAGCTCATAATTTCTCCAGTGGTTATGTGGGTGTTGTCATGTTGACAAACTGTTTTCCTATGCCACTTAGCATATTTATTCATTCATTTGACATTTACTGTTGAGAAAGCAGATGGTCTGAGTCTTGGTTACAGTTTCTGACATCTCAAAGATTCACTGCATCGATCACACCAATATGTTTGGGCAGAGCCTATTTTGATTTAATCTGATTTTCCTCCATTCAGTGATTATGAGTCTCACTTGGTCTGGGTGAGGTAAACGTGAGGAAATGGATGGAAGAGAACAAAGCTTTGGTGGTAATAATGAGTCCGGACGAAAACTGGAGCACAGTGGGACACATCAAAAAGCTAGGAAACTTTCTTTTTCTTTTCCTCCTGGAGACGTCTGTGCTGACAACCAGATATTCATCAACATCTTCTGCAGCAGGTGAAACTACTGCTGACACGGATTCATCTTCAGAGGCTCTTCTCATCACTTCTGCTGCCGTAGCGTTCTCTTTATTGAGTTGTCGGATTTCTTTTTGTGACGGTTAACATTTTATTTTTCCAAAACAGAACAGCCTGTTGTGGTTGGATGGTGGGGGAGGTCGTGCAACTTGGAGTCATATTGTGCAATCCTAAAAAGCAGATGCCTGCAAAATCTAATGCAGAAGTCATGCCAGTATGTAAAACAGTTTTGTTTCTGCCCCACTTTCCTCACTGCTATGAAATCCTTGATGAGGAAACGCCAGCTCATGCTGACCGTGGCCAGAGGCAGCTAATGCTTCAGGCAACAGCCCATGCCCGACCCTTCAATCACGCTAATGCATCAACTGCATTAGCACTCTCGTAAAAAGGCATTAACGTCAAATAAAAGTCTTGAGATTTTCTGTAGTTGTCGAATTGGAAATGAGACAAATGCACTGGTGTTTAACTTTTAGGCCTCTCTATTAGTACAGTACACGGCCACAAGAATGCTTAATGACAATGTCTGCTTTTCACAGGCTGCAGTGAACTGATCAACAAAAACTATGCATTCATTTTAATGGAGACATGTGGCTTTTTTCTTAAGTTATAGTATTTCTATGGTCAATACCAAACATGTTCATGAAGTTCTTTGCACTAAATCCCTTTAACATAAAGAGTGCAGCAGTTTTAATGATGTTATGTTTATTTGACATGGACACAGCAATTACATTGGACGAACCAGATGCATTGTTTAGTGTGTTAGCACATGTGCTAATTTGCAACACGCGTCCATAGAACCTTTCTAAAAAGTAGAGTGCATTTAAATAAAATACAAAGAGATCAACAATAAATCAAACAGAAAACAGATTAAAATTGCAAACAATTTTATTTAACATTTTCAGTAACTTCCAGAATGAGCTGTTTCAGGGCTCTGCCACTTTAAAGAAAAAACAAGCTGAAGCTGGCCATGCCTACCCATCTTCCACACTCTGACTTTTTTTTTTTCCAAAAAGCGCCTTTGCCACTTTCTGGTAGATATTCCGCGCAGATTAGCAACAAAACTCATTTGTGCACGGACAGACCAGTCATAAAACTTTCTCAGCTGGGCCAACAAGGCTCATCTGAATTTCCTTCAGTGACACAGGGAAAGCACTATAGGTAGGTTTTGTTCACAAATGGAGTTTTTATAGAGGCAGTAGAGCCCAACATGCAGCATAAAAGGATGCAAAAATGTGTTTTGCATAATGGGTTCACTTTAATAACTTCAAATTACAGCTACACAAAGACGCTGATGTTCTATAGAATATCTCTAAAAGGTTGTAATAACATAATAATAAAATCCTCAATGAAGAAATTAAAATAGTAACAACAGAACTTTCAGCTGTCTGCTGTTTTACATTTTTGAGAAAAAAATACAGTAATTGAATTAAAAGGAAAGTTTGTTACATTACAACAAAACCAAATATCCATGATGCAGGAAGCAGTGTGCTTACAGGTAGCTATGTTAACTAAAAAAAATACTTGCAATCATTTAGGAAACAATAAATCCAACGCTGTGCCTAGAAATTGCAGAGGACAAAGTCAGGGCAGCCATCCATGACCTGAGACTCTGCCGAAGCAATGACCCTGAGCCCACAAATAAATCAGCACCAAAAGAGTTTGCAAAGAAAATTCAGGCTTTGGAATGGCCAAAACAAAGTCTTGACCCTAACGTTATTTAGATGCCGGGCCATGACCTCAGCTAGTTCGCTCGATCAGAAATATTGATGCAGTGAAGGAGAGTTTGAAAGAAATGGTCATAAATTGCTCCGCTGCTCTGTGCGAGTCTTATTAAGCAGCCTTAGAAAACATCTGGTGGAAGTCATAGAATATGCATGAAGATGCATACATTCATTCATTGATTATGCATTTGCATAATTGTGGCTGTCATTTTCTCACAATATTTTCCTTCCCTTTTAACTCTAAAATCTTGTTTATGTCATGACTAAAATTACCATATTATGGTAGTAAACAAGTGAACACATAATGCCAAGAAAGAACGGTCAGGGGTTAGCACCTGTAGTGGCCCTTCCACATTGGTTTACTGTTTGAGGGCAGAAGGTCAGCTGGAGGTGAATATGGTTTCAGACAGAAGGGTTTGGCGTCTTATGTCCTGATATTTGGACATCTCTCCTTTGATCGGCTTAGCAACGCAGCTCTACCATGGACTCAGTTTGCTTTGCAATGTTGGTGTTTTATCTCCACAAATAACACAAGCCTGGAGAAGTTCTCCTGTATGGTGGAGTTGCTACTGCTAACGGTTAGCTTCTACAAGCCGAGATGGGTGAGTTCATGACTGTTAAGTGACAGTATGATGCAGATCTCAAAGGCTTTTCTGAACCACAGTGTTTTTGGCGGTGTTGTTTAATCTTAGTCTTAATGACGAAAATGCATTTTAATTTTAGTTTCAGTTTCAGTTTTAGTCGACTAAATCTCAAAAAGGTCTTAGTCGACAAGATTGTTGTTTTTAGTTTTACAAAAAATGTAATCATAGTTTCTAACTTATGCATTTATAGGTCTTACATGTACTCTAAACTACTGGAGTGAGTTTCTACCAACATAATTTATTTTAGGTCTATGGGACACAGGCTCAGCTGCCCCAGATTTTGTCCAGTAAAACAATAAACACCAGACTGGTATTATTTATTCTTTTACTTTATTGATAATCACTATCTTTTATGTAATTTATTGATGCAGACCTGTGCATCATTCTGTAGATTTTCACAAAGGAAATTTATGATTTCCCTAAACAGAATAGACTTTTAAGGAGTGTACAAAGTATTCTACACAATGTTTAAATAGAAATAAAGAAATATGTTTGCTAAAGTATACATTTAAAGACACTAAGATGGCGGTCTGATAACTGAAATAACAAATTAAACAAAGTCCACCTACTTAAATGCAATAATGTTTTTTCACAGGCTACAGTGTTGTGCATTTTCACAAGCCTACAGAATTAATATAAATAACCCAGTTCTGCTCTTGTGCATCAGCAGAGATGCTCATAAACATTTAAATGGGCTTAAACTGTTACTTTAACTGCCACAGTGTAAATTATGTGAATTTGTTTGATTTATTGTGTTATGTATGTATCTTATTTCCCTTGTCTATTGTTGTTTCTTTTGGGGTAGGAACTAAGTTTCATGCTGTGTTGCGCTCGGCCCATTTTGGGTGACGGAAAGGGAAGTCAAAGGGGCATGTGAAAAGAAGCTAAGCTATAACCTACGCAGTCACAGGAATGAATAAATAAGCAGTTTAAAGTAAGGGAAAGCTGTCGAGAAGACGAAGAAGAAACCAGCGAATTACTTTTGTTAAGTTTTGTTCCTGAAGCGGATTCACTCCCTTATGGTTACGTGCAGCCAGCGAGTTTGACGGTGGATTAATGGTGGTTTGGAAGAGATGTGTGATGGAAGAATAAATCCATCAGTGAATGAAGAACCGTGGTGTCGTCTATTAACCGGAGGGAGCGAAAGTTACTGCGGATGGGTTAAAAACCAGGAATGTGACCCGTTATTAGGAACCATAATCCCAACACACTGACTTCAAAACATTTGTCTTAAACGTGTTCAGATCAAACCTGTTAAAACTGTCTTTTCTTTCATTTATCTTCCCAAAAGCATGATTTTTTTCAGGAAGCACACAGATAAAAGTGTGTTAATATTAAGGATATATTTAAAAGTAGCAGCATCGTCACTCATAGTAGCATCAATGAGCGGTTGAGCGCTGTATGTTCCCGTGGCAGGGAAGCGCTGAGTGAAGTTGGCCTCCGACCCACATCAGAAATCCAGCAAATGGAGTGGTTGGTTCTACATTAGTGCTGGATTTCTGATGTGGGTGTGAAGCTTTCAAGAGTTGGGGTTGCTAAACCGTTGCTTGGCCCAATCTTGCCATTGCTTTAGCAATCCCTAGCTACTGCCTGGCGTCGCTGATTATTTTCTGTCAGAAGATAATGCAGAAGTTAGGTGTAGACTATTTTCACCTTTCAGCCTGCATGTTAAGCTCCAGGTGACTGATCATTAAAAATAAATAGAAGAGTAAGGAATGTTTTGAAAATGCTTGAAAAGAAAAAGAAATGTAACCATTAGGGCTCATATGACAACAGGGGCGAACTGGGACAATAATTTGGTCCTGGAATGTCTCTGTTTGGCCACCGGCCCTAGAGTACAGCAGCCGTTCTGGGATTATTCAGAACTCATTGGTTGACAGTCCGCCTCTGCAAGCCAATGGTTCCTTGTGCCTGACCCAAGTTTGGATAAATGCAGAGGGTTTGTGTCAGAAAGAGTCACCCATGTAAAATGTAAACCAAATCAAATATGTGATTCACAAATATGGACTAAATGGCGTCAAATCAGTCACTGCAGCGACCCCGAAGGAAAAACATGAAAGGCAAGTAGAAGTTTGAGAAACAGTGTTTTATAAGCATCCTGATGGAATGACATGACTTTACTAGCCCAAAAATTTGCTCCCTCGAAAGAGAAGAAAGACCTTTTTGTAGATGACCCATCCTTGCAAACTTACAACCAAATGAACCGGAACAGGAAATATGTTTTAAATAAATAATTTTTAAAAAGACTAGTTGAATCAAATTTCTTTTTCTTTTGATTTTTACCCTGTGAAACAGTTCAGGCAGTCAAAGTGGTTTTAGATGTTTAACAGCTAAAGGTGACAAACATTTTTTTTTGAAAATCAATAAATAAAATAATAAATTACAATTCCAGAGGCTGACTCGTTTCATCAGGCTTTCCCAAAGAGTCATAGAATCTGGCAGTTGCAGAAAACGGTGTAACACCAGCATGTTTTAGTTCTGTCCTTGCTCCAACACACCTAATTCAATGATTCATTCACCTGTTCAGCATCTCGTCAAGCTCTGCAGAATCACCTACTGATTAAAATCAGGTCTGTTGAAGCTCTGCTGAGCTGCAGTTCAGGGTCAAAACTCCCAGAACCCGAGCTGAATCTTCACCTCTTACATTCAAAGTTTACAACACACACACAGAGACAAGCGTGCATGTGTATTGGACAGAAAGCTTTGACAACTGTTCACAGGCAAGTCCGTCATGTCAATATTCCCCAACAACAGAACCAGACTACAGAACGTGTGAAACTGGTGTGTCCAACCTGGGTCCCTATCCAGCATGTTTCAGTTGTTTCTCTGCTCCAACACACCTGATTCAATGGCTGGATCACCAGTTCAGCAGCTCATCGAGCTCTGTAGGAGCCCGTTAACCATCTGCTAATTCAAGGCAGGTATGTTGGAGCAGAGAAACAACTAAAACACATTGGCCTGCAGATCTCGAGGACCTGTGTAGGGCACACATGATGTAAAACAACTTCTAAAATGAAACTGGCAAACATAATTGGACATTCCATCTGTTAAACCCAGCCACTGTTGAAGCTGAAGATTTGATGTACATTTAATCTACCTTTATGGTCTGCGTTCCACTACAAATTGGCACTCAGAGGGGTTTTGGGTTTAAGTGTAAGCCTTTAGCAAGAAAGTACTCATGTTCGACTAAATTGCAGTCAAACGAACATCCACAAACTCCCCCCTCCTTTATCCTCGGCTTGCCAACTGCTCAGTCTAATACAGATCCATTAGTCTATAGCTGAACACTTGCTGAAGACAAATTAAAGAAATTCCTTCCTTAGCAAGCAAGACCGGTCTCAGTCAGAGTCTGCAGATCGACGCTGATGCTACAGAGTCCAGAACAACCTCAGATGACTCAACTCATCACAAGATGTATTTTATTTTTGGAATCCATATTTATACGTTGGAAATAAAAAGGTATAAAAACCTATTAAACAACAGCTTAAAAGTACCTGTCAGAACCTGTTAGGACGGGAGATTACTTTACATATTTTTCTAAAGTTTCTGATGTAACTGTCAGTTTCTTGAAATAAAAACGAACAAAACTGTTCTTTCCAAATGATTTCTTATGTCTTTGATCATTTTGATTCCATCTAAAATGACAAAATTACTGACAATAAGTAGTGATTAGAAATTCAATCACAGTAGATGATCCATTCAAGCAAAATCCTAAATAAAAAATAAAATAAAATCTTCACAGTTTGGGATTGGATTGAAAAACAAAACAACTTGGTTACAAACACTTTTGTACATATTTAAATACAAAGTCACAGGAAAAATATTGATTTGAGGCTCCAAAAGACCAGATGAGCAACACAATGTGTACTCTTAAGAAATTATTCATAAAATTTAGTCAAACAGACACTATGCACATTTTTCATATATTTTTTTATTATTTTCTTGAACCAGTATGTGCTAAAGTGACCCTTTATAGGGTTAATGAAAGGCCACCCATCGGCCCCTGTGGCCAGAATATTCCATTTGCTGGTCCAGTTGGGCTTTTGAGCTGACATACCTGGCGCGGCAGTCTGCTTCCAGCATGTTTCCTGCATGTTTTTTTCGATCATGAACACGGCTGATTTTTAATTTAGTGATGAATCACTCCTGTAGACACTAATGAAGGCTAGAGAGACATTTCAATAGAGCTCCGGACCCCACGTGACTCTCAGTTAGTGGACGCCATTTTGGCATGCAAAAAAGGTAAACAAACACGGATGTAACCATGAACATGAACGGGATCCGCTTGGATTTTACTTCGTCGGAGTTTACTTCACACTTTAAAACAGAAGAAATCGTTTTATATAGTCAGAAATTAAATAGACTAAACATCTCCGACCATTACCGTGCCCCTGGGATACTTTTTAAAAACGCCAGAAGTCGTAGCGGACTTCGTACCGGCACAACACCGGACCTGGCCGGGGAAACCCCTTGGGATTCCCCCGGCCGGAGGAGCTGGGGAGAAGGTCTGGGACTCTCGACTCTACTACCCGCTCCGACGCCAGAAGCTGTCGGAGCGGACCGGCACAGCACCGGACCTGACCGGGGAACCCCTTGGGATTTACCCGGAGGAGCTGGCTCCGGCGGCTGGGGAGAGGGAAGTCACGCTACTGCCCCAGCAACCCGACTCCGGATACGCGGATGAAAATGGATGGATGGACGGACAAATAACAGATTTACATGTAAGTAGTCTCGGTGACACAGATAATAGCAATCCAAAGTGCTTTTTATGTGTGATCTGATCAACCATTGCTTAAAAATTAAATACGGCTTAGCCGGTTAATTGCTGTCATCATAAAACACGTAAACGGCAGCACGCAGAACTCACGAGGCAACGTTTTACGTGATGTTTACTTGTTGCTATGAGTAATAAGACAGAAAAAGCCACGCCAAAATAAGTTTAGGAAGCCCACTAAGAATCATAATAAAAGCATTTAAAATAAATACCATACACAGTTGAGGAAACGTTGGTTTAAGTACCTGATATGAAGCGGTCGCTGCATAAGCGAAAACCTTTACTCTCGGGATCCCACAGCTTCATTTTCGCCCGGTCACTAGCGTGTTTTATTACAATGATCCAACGTTTGCGGCGCTCCGGATCTTGGGGAATCCTGTAGATGTCTCATTCCTTATGTCGTCCGCGTCTGTTCTGCATCCTGGGGCACAACAGGAATCTACCATATTTCCTGTTTGATTGAGTTTTCTGACAATAGTAAATAGTCCAGCTGCCGGCTTCTGCATGCCAATATGGCGCCGTTTCGATTTGAACTGTTGCATGCCGGGAGAAGTGACGTCAACTCCCGGAGCTCTATTGTTAGATTAAGGTATTAAAAAGACGAATGCACAGCAAGGAGATTCTACTAAACTAACACTAAGGGATGCTAAAGGCAAGCCAAAACTGCTTACAGTCTCCTTTAAAGGAGGCCTAGAAATCAAGGCAGACAATAGACAAAGCACAATGATGTTGATCAGCATTTTGGTCTAGCCACACTCCATAGAAGCCTCAGCTGGTCTACCAATGGCCTGAGCAGTTTTATTTATGTATTTTTGTTTTATTTAACCTTTATTTAACCAGATGACTCGATTGAGAACTCATTCTCATTTACAACAATGATCTGACCAAGAGGCAGCAGCATCAGATAGTTAGCTTTACACCAAAGAACAACAGAAAGATGAGATGAAAACAGTTAGACGTAAAAGAAATGTTCTCATATACAATATGTACAAGCAATCAAAACAGACTTAAAACAGACTTTAAGTAATCAGAAGCAGGCACATTCATCAGAAACTATTGATTGCAATGAATTAATGAAGGTAGATAATGGAAAGTAGATAGTAAGCTTTAGTGATTTTTTTTCAGCTCATTCCAGTCGTTTGAAGCAGCAAACTGGAATGAGAAGCAGCCAAAGAAGGTGCGAGCTTTGGGAATAAACAAAGAGATGAAGTTAGTGGAACAAAACTTGCTCTGATTGTTGGAAGTGTTGAGTAAGAAGTGAAGATTTGACAGTGTTCTTCCAATGATTGTTTTGTATATACATTGATACCAATGTAACATCCTGTGGAAATGGAGTTATGGCCAGTTAATGAGTGGGTACAGATCACAATGATGAGTACTCAATAAGTTCAATGATACTCACAGCTCTCTATTGGTTTGGTGGACCAATCACAGCACTCTATAAAACAAATAATCAGCTCTAAAAATATCTCAAAATACTTTTTCAATTACCAACAACTTGATATTACAGTGAAATGTTTGTGTGAAGTTAATAATGAATGAATCAATAATCAATTCATCCTTTAACACTAGAAATAGCTATATTTTTTTATACATTATTTTATGGAAATTATTAAGCAAAAATAAAGGACACATAAAAATAGGAAAAGCCAGGACAACATGAGATCCATCTAATTAAAGTTATTACATATTTAAAAACAGTCAAAATTACTGCCTTGGGAGTTCTAGTGGTAATGAGTCATTCAGAAGTTAACAGCAAACAACACTCATCCTTTAATGCCGGAGAAACTTTACCATAATTACTGTAGTAAGTGCTCACTATCTGTTAACACCCAGGTGTGCTAATACCAGATTTGACTATGTATAAACTTACTGTGTATGAGTCGTCCTCGCTCAACATTTACCTTTTGGTGCTGAACCATTTCTAGAAACAGCCATGGAGCTCAGGGAACGTGAGTGAGACTAACTTTTTATTTAGAGAAATTAACTGCAATAACCAAATTTGACCACAGGATGTCATTCTTGATTCATTCACACATATTGTACCTATAACCAAGTTGTGTCAAGTGGTTCTAATGAATCTAATTACTTAAACGTAAAGAGTAATATAAATTTACCATTAACATAAAGTATAAACATATGCATTATTCATTACATTTAAGCAAATAGGAATAGTGGAACTAGTTATTGCCGATTTACTGGTATCTATAAAGCTAAATGATGCAGATTCTAACTAAACACTAAAACATGTGACCAAGAGGTAAATATTACACATTGCAGCAGCATGTGTTGATACAAAGCCAAAAGCTCATTTTAAAATTTGATCATGTTTCCATTTAAAACTTGCCCAGATCCATTTATTCATTTTTCTGTTAGAATGGAAGCAAAAACCTTCCATCAAAATCCACATGCTGTAAAATGAAGCTGACTAGGATTATGAACAGTAATTAGAAAACATTTTGCTGCTTGCAGACTGAAAACAACTTTTGAAGTTTGATATTCTAAAAATGCAACTCTGCCACAATTTCTCACATATGTATGCAAATGTTGTTTATTTGCTAAAACACAGAAAAGGTAGAAATGTATTTCACCACCTGATGCATGTTGTGAATACATAGAAGAAGAAGAAGAAAAATATCATTTCTATAGAGTTTCTCAAGATAAAAATCACGAGGTGCTTCACAAAAACAAAAACAAAAAATATAAAAATTGTAAAAATATAAAAAAGCATTTCGAAAATGTTTAAAAAATATATTTAAAATGAGCAAGAATAAGCAATTGCGATTTAAAAGAAAAAATGTTAAGAAAGAGAGAGAGTGAATAGGAAAGAGGGAAATCAGTGGATCCTGAGGAAGGTGGAATAGGTGGGGAGAGCAGAATAAAGAGAGAGTGGTGAAGAAGGTCATACAACAGCTAGCTTGAACAGGTGAGTCGTCAGCTGCTTTTTGAAGGAGACCACTGAGTCCACTGATCTCAGGCTCAGGGGTAGAGAGTTCCAGAGTCTGGGGGCCACAGCAGCAAATGATCTGTCACCTTTGGTCTTTAGCCTGGTGCGCTGCACAACCAGTAGGCTTTGATCACTGGACCTAAGGGACCTGCTGGGGGTGTAGGGACTAAGAAGATCACCAATGTAAGATGGTGCTTGTCCATGTAAGGCCCTAAAGACCAGAACCAGGATCTTGAAATGAACCCTGAAGTTGACTGGCAGCCAGTGAAGCTGGAGAAGCGGGGTGATGTGGGTGTGTTTGGAGGACTTGGTCAGAAGCCGAGCACAGGCATTCTGAACCACCTGTAGACGGTTCAGGGAGGTTCTGCTCAGACACGTGAAAAGAGAGTTACAGTAGTCTAAGTGTGAGGAGATGAAGGTGTGGAGAACTGTCTCAAGTTCAGACCGAGACAGAATGGGACTCAGCTTAGCAATGTTCTGAGATGGAAGAAGGAAGAGTGAACAAGAGAACTGACATGAGAATCCAGGGTGAGAGCAGGGTCAAAGATCACACCAAGATTCCTGACAAAAGGTTTGGTGTGAGAAGCAAGCTGACCAAGAGAGTCTCTGACTTTGGGAACCAGCTTGTCTGGGGCACAGATGAGGATCTCAGTCTTATCTTCATTCAGCTGAAGAAAGCTCCCAGCCATCCAGGTTTTGATAGAGTCTAAGCAGGAGTGTAACAGCTGCAGCTTAGACATCTCATGGGGCTTAAAGGAGATGTACAGTTGGATGTCATCTGCATAAAGATGGTAGGAGATTCCTTTGAAGGAGCTCAGGATGTGCTGAAGAGGACGCAGATAGAGGAGGAAGAGTAGAGACCCCGGCACAGAACCTTGTGGGACACCATGGGTAAGAGAGGTGGTGGAGGACCTAAATGTGCAGACGGCCACAGAAAAGGAGCGCTCAGAGAGATAAGAGGAGAATCACTCCAGAGCACATATTCACATATTAGTGACTTATTTATGCTACATTAAAATGACATGACTCAAGTGCATTAAATGCTTCACATCATTTAGTTAAGACATGTTGAGTGTTGGAATCATTTTAAGCTGCACTTCCCTGGGCAGCTAAACCATAGTTTCACGCAGAGGTCTGATTTTCTACCTGTTTTTCTGATTAAAGCTGTGTTAGTGTGTTATTTTAGCAATGCCCTTAGATCATGATTATACATCATTATGTCAGCATCTTTGGTATGTTCTTGCTGTGTTGCTTTTCTAACTGCATTGTTGGTTCTTTTTCAAAACACAGAAAAGACGGAGTAGGAAGTGACACCACCATCAGTGTCAGCTCTGAGGAAGTTTGCAGCCTCGAACGAAACTGTCAGCAAGGTAAAAAGAAACCTTTTCTGTGTTTTAAAAAATAACCAACAATGCAGTCATTATGTCAGGATTGTGGTTGGTTCAAACTGGATGGTTAAACTGTGTCACCACAAAACAATTGTTCCCCATTACATCTGTTTTTAACCACTGGCCAGGGTTCATGTGGCACTCACAGCTGCGGTCATTTCTATGACGTGTCCAGTCTCTACATGGCATCCTTCAGTCAAGTATTGTGACTAAGACCCTCCTTATGCAATGGTTTCCCAGCTTCTCTCACCAAAATAACCCCACTTTCCCTGGTTGATTTATATAAAAATTACGGTTGGGACTTGATTAAAATGTTTAATCTAATTAATTAGAGGCTTTGTAATTAATTAATCTAAATTAATCGCATTTTAATCGTTCAGGAAAATTTGCTCTCAAAGCAAAACTTTTAATTAAAATTATGAGACAGAGAATCAAAAGTTAGACATGGTTATTACTGTAAACTAAAGCTTTTAATAAAAAAAATGCATTTTAATTATTCAAATGTCACTGTGTAATATGAAACAAAACCCAAATCAACTAAAATTTATAATTACAAATAGAAAACACCTGCAAAGGGTTCCTATGCCTTTAAATAGTCTATCTGTCTAGTTGAATTACTGAAATAAATTTGACTTTTCACCAGATTCTAATTTTTCCAGTTTCACTTGTTTGTATAATTGGGAGTTTTTATTAGCATCTCTACTCATAATGTAGTAAACACACATATAAATAATAATACTTCAAAATGACAGTAAAACAGGCACAAATATGATCTAGGACTTAAATGTACTAACTTTTAACACCAGAGCAGGCGTGACATATTCTGAGAATGATCAGGAACACTAACTGGTTCCAGTTGGATGACTGGAGGATGATGGGAAGATAAAAGATCATGGCGAGGAAATAATGATCTGACGAACAGGTGAGCGGACCTTCCTTACATGGAAAGTCCTACTGTCACGTTAAGAAGGGGATGCTGCAGACCCGCAGATTCACGCCTGCAGCAGCGAATCTGGTGTGATCTCCAGCCTGATTACAACTTCCTCGTTCCTCGCTGCCCCTGATACACTTAAGCATCCACCCCTTAGCTGATGACAGCTTCAACACACCTCGCTGCTTAATGATAGTAATACATGTGATGTTTAGACAGTGACTCGTCTCAGAAACATATAATTCCCCGACAAAATTGTTTAGAAAATCATCAGAAAAGTTTCAGAGTGTTTCTGTTTAAACTTCTGTTTTCAACTTTAAGACACATTGTTTGTGATTGTTTACAAAGTAGTGAGAACACGGAGCGTTCTCCCAGCGGCTGCCAGGTGCCTCTCGTTTGTCTGACTAATTTCATAAGCTACTGTTAGGGGAAATAATTATTCTGTCTGGTGCTTTCAGCGCTGCACAGGTGTGATGTAAATGTTAAAAATACGGCTTACCGCAACTTCTGTAAAGTTTCCGGTGCCACTGGGCAGCCGCAGCAGTATCGATCTCTGAAAAATGTCCGCGACATGGACTTCATTGTTGTCTGGAAGTTTTTTTATTTTTCCAAGTTAAGAGGCGGATGTGTTTCCTAAATCCTGCATCAGTCCAAGCAAGGCAACTGCTTTCTGTTTTCATTCCGTTTTAGTAGCCATTAGAATGGTGCATTGTTGTGTGCGTCAGTGATATTCGGTCTACGAGGAAGTCGTGCAATGACAAAGATTCCGCCGTGCTCGAAATGCAAGCTGCGATTAAATGCGCAAATTCTTTTTAATGCGTCATTTTTTTCTAAATAATTAATCATAATTAACACGTTAAAGTCCCAGCCCTAATAAAAATGGAAACATTTTCTGCAAAGCAGTTGTTTTAAGAACAAACTTAACAACATCTCAAGACCTTCCACTTGCAGTTTCATGGCCCACAGGGAGATCCTCAACAATGTGCACTGTGCGTAAATTAACAATGGAATTCAATTTTGACCTGTGTTACCACTTCTCTAAAACGATTTAATGTCCATAAAGATTAGAATGAAAATTGCGCTAACAACAAACAAAATTGTGACATAAACTGTTTTAAAAGCATAGCTGAAGGATAAAAAACCAGCATGAGGGTGTGTGAGGAGCTTCTAACAGCTGTGGCATTAAAATAAAAAAATGTAAGTTTAACAATCTTACATATATATATATATATATATATATATATATATATATATATATACACATTCATTTTATTATTTTATTATAGATCATCTTATATTGGGCTGCAGAAAATGCTGATATCCTCCCCAGATCAGACCAGCTCTGTGGCCTAGTGGTAAGTGTCCTTAGCCTGGCCTGCCAGACTCATCCTCTGTTTAATTCTGCACAGACAAAGAGTCTGGTAACTCACTAGCCTGGCAAGCCAGACTAAATAAATGTATTATTTCACTAGGCTAGTAACTTACAGGCAGAGAGGCACACGAGGGGTGGGACTAGGCAGCTCAAAAATAACCAATTAGAATAAAAACACTGTAGTTCTTTAGCTGTAGTCAAAAATGGCGTCTGGCGACAGCGCAAAAATCTTTCTTTGGAACAGGGGTTGGTCACCTTTTCCAATCAAAGAGCTATTATTACCCGTTTCCCATAGTAAAGAAAACACTAGGAGCCACAGCAGCCGCAGCGTTGTGGGTGGGCCTAAAGGGCCTGAGCAAGTGATGCTTTTTGACACGTCACACGTCTCCTTTTAAAACGTGTTTAAACTGTTTAGAATAATAATCCAGGCTCTGTCTGTTGGATTGTTGTAATTAAACTTTGTACAGAACGAAAGTTTACATCAAACAATGTATAAAAGGTAAGGAAAGGTTCCGATCAATTTGTTTTTTTCCCCTCGTCTACAGTGGTGGAGATAATGACACAGTGCGCATGGGTCGGGTGTTAAACAAGTTTGTTTCTCTTTGCAACAATCTTCACAAGAAGGCAAAACTGTCAAATGACAGGGTTTGCCTTGACCGCATATTTCCCGTATTTGACCGTTTATTTTGACAGAGAAACCTAAATCCTGCAGATGTGATGACATTTTAATCATGGTGCACATCATGGAGGTAGCTAAATCAACCAAGAAAAGATTCCCGTCGAACATCTGAGCATTTTACTGGACACTGTGTTCAGCACAGCTCGCTGTCAGCACGCACATAAGGTGGACAGTGAGCTAAAAATGTGGAGAGGGGCTTGGAGTGCGCCAGTCACCGGCAGCTGCAGAACCAGTGCGCAAGCGGGAAGATTCCTCTCACTGAAGCAAGTGTTTTCCAAACCCTGCCTCTCAGAGAGACTTGTCACTTAGAAAATGTTCCCTGATTGTGAAACTTTGGCTGAATAGTGCTTGCATCGCTGAGCCTGTCTGAGGCAAAGGTCCAGAAGCTCATATCCTCTTCAGCTCAGAAAGCACCCTTGATTATGCACAAGCAGGTGACCTGTCATTTCAGGTCTTTATCATTTTTGTTTAGATTTTAAAAGATGACAATCTTTACATTTAGAATTGACACAGAGAAAAAAGGAATGCAGTAAAATAAAATATATTTTAAATAAATATTCATTCATAAATTTACAAGTACAGAGAGCAGCATTAGATGGATGAAAGAGCCGCATGCGGCTCCAGAGCCGTGGGTTGCTGACCCCTGCTTTAGAAGAAAGGCTTTTAGTGCTTCCACTTGTTGTTTTAAAGATGTGTCCAAGTCATTTAGAACAGAGGAAAGAGCCACAGTGAACTCCGCTTCAGTCGCCATGTTTATGAGAAACCCGGCGTTGTGGTGTGTGATGTACACTACTCAGTTCTGATTGGGTCGGTTAGAATTCTCAGGGGTGGGGTTATTTGAATAGGAGAGTTCCCAGACCCTTTCTCTGTGCAGAATTAAACAGAGGAGGAGTCTCGCAGGCCAGGCTAAAGTGTCCGCACTGAGATTGGGAGATCATGAGCTCAAATCCATGGTTGGGTCACACCAAAGACCAAAAACAAAACAAAAAAAAGGGACAAGTGACTTCCTGCTTGAAACTCAGCATTAAATTGTTCGATTGAGGGTTAAACCACAAATGGTTTCCAAGTGTAGCCATGTCTGCAGCTCACTGCTTCTGCAGGGGATGAGTTAAATCCGGAGAACAACATCCATGCTTTCGTTCTTTTTTAAACACAGAAACAGTTTTGTTTACCTGTTTGTAGCTACGGTTTCGCCGACAGCTGCCGGCTTCTTCAGGCTGACGCTGATGGTGGCGCGTCACTTCCTTCTCCGTTTATCTGCGGGCAGCAGAGGACGTTGTCGCCCTCTACTGCCCGCTCTCCCCTCTCCGACGATGCAGTCCCATGCGTGGTCCAGCGTGTAAACTCCGTCGTCCCTGTTCATGGTCCCACATCCACGTCTCCTTATCTCTATTGCTTCCTTGATCCATCTTTTGTATTTTTGTTGTTCGGTGGTTATGATCCGTGTGCTATCCCAGTCCATTATATGGTTTTCTCTTAAGCAATGTTCTGTTACGGCTGACTTTTTTATTGTACTTTCTGCTTCTTCTTTTGCTGCTCTTGTATGTTTATGCTAGAAGACAAAAATACATATGAAATACTTAAAAAAGATCCAACAGAAAACATTAAGAAAAACATGAAAAAATTACTGAAGCCACTGCACGAAAAAGGCAAAATAACAGAAAAAATGTACAAACACTGGATTCCCACAGCAAACATAACACCAAGAATATATGGAACACCAAAAATACATAAACAAAACACCCCACTTAGACCAATAGTTGACAGCATAGGTACACCAACATACAACATGGCAAAAGATATCAGCAGAATCATCAGCCCGTTATTAGGAAATACAGACCAATACTGCAAAAATAGTATAGAATTGGCAAAAGAACTAAAGGAAATTACAATAGAAGACAACGACATACTCATCTCACATGACGTCACATCTCTGTTCACAAAAACACCAACCCAAAAAACCATAGACATAGTAGTTAACAGAATCAGACAAGACAAAACTTTACACAAAAGGACAAACCTCACAGCAGACGACATAGCACAACTGATAGGACTGGTAGCTAACTCCACTTACTTCACATACGACAACACAATATACAAACAACTGGAAGGCTTCGCCATGGGTAACCCGTTATCAGCCACCCTGTGCGAGTTTTTCATGGAAGACCTGGAACAAAAAGCCATAGCCACCGCCCCCCCAAACTGCAAAATAAAACTATGGAAACGCTACGTAGACGACATACTGGAAATCATACCAAAAGGTCAAACAGAAACACTAACACAACACTTAAACAATATTGACGACACGGGCAACATAAAATTCACTTATGAGTTAGAAACAGAAGGCAGCATAGCATTTATGGACATGAAAATCACCAGGCAGACCGACGGGACCCTAAACATAAACACATACAGGAAACCAACACACACAGACCAATATCTATTATGGACATCAGAACACCCCACCATACACAAAATTACAGTAATCAGAACATTATATCACCGAGCAAACATAATAACAGAAGAGAGAGCCCGTAAACAAGAGGACAAACACATACAACACGCTTTAAAGACCTGCAGATACCCGACATGGGCAATAAACAAAGGAAAACAACAAACAAAAACAGAAAGCAAAGAACAACCCAAAAAAAGATACAGAAACCCAGAAAGACAAGAACCAAAACCAGTGATAACCCTACCATACATCAGAGGCATAACGGAAAAAATAAGAGCAACAATGAAAAAACACAACATAAACACACCAACAAAGCCATACACAACAGTTAGAAACAGATTAGTACACCCAAAAGACAAAATATCAGCTGGACAAAAATGTGGAGTCATCTACGAAATCCCATGCAAAATATGCAATAAAACATACATAGGAGAAACCGGACGCCAACTCAATACACGGACAATAGAACACAGAAAGGAGTGCGAGAAAGAGGCAAATCGTAAACACACAAGAGCAGCAAAAGAAGAAGCAGAAAGTACAATAAAAAAGTCAGCCGTAACAGAACATTGCTTAAGAGAAAACCATATAATGGACTGGGACAGCACACGGATCATAACCACCGAACAACAAAAATACAAAAGATGGATCAAGGAAGCAATAGAGATAAGGAGACGTGGATGTGGGACCATGAACAGGGACGACGGAGTTTACACGCTGGACCACGCATGGGACTGCATCGTCGGAGAGGGGAGAGCGGGCAGTAGAGGGCGACAACGTCCTCTGCTGCCCGCAGATAAACGGAGAAGGAAGTGACGCGCCACCATCAGCGTCAGCTTGAAGAAGCCGGCAGCTGTCGGCGAAACTGTAGCTACAAACAGGTAAACAAAACTGTTTCTGTGTTTAAAAAAGAACGAAAGCATGGATTTACAAAGACACAGCAAGAACACACCTAAGATGTTCCGGAGAACAAGTTTCACACACCAGTGTGTTTGACAACTAATGGGACTTTAACATTAGCTAATTCATGACAGATTTTCTCTCATCCTGACGTGAGCCACGCTAGGTAAATAATAGCTTTCAAATTTTGTCATTTTAGTTTCAGAACATGATTAAATTAAGTGAAGCTACTGGCCCTGCCGTGTCAACTGAACGTCATTAAGATAAATCTTTATTACAGAACACTGAAGCTGTTTTTGTAGCTGTTTATTTTCTAATGATTAAAATATTCCTCATTGATGTAGAAAACTATTTGTTATTAAAATCGTATAGAACACTTCATACAATCCACAATTTACAAAAATAGGATAGATAAAAAAAATTCTATCCAAACCAAACTTTTTTTTTCCATTTAGGACAAACAGCTATTTGATTGCACATTAAAGACCAAATACACTCTACGTTTGAAGTGGTCTCAAGTATAAATGAATGTCACGTGAGTCAATCTCTGTGGGAAAATATTCTGGTGCTTTTGTTTCAGGAACTAGAAGTTGTTAGTCAAGGTGTTCTCTGCTGTTTCTTGGGTGCTAAACCAACATCGTCATGAGTCAAGATGGGTGAGTCCATGAATGTTAAGTGACAGTGTGACGTAGATCTGTCAGGCTTTTTCTGACCCGAGTATTTCCCTGTCTTTTTTCCAGTGAATAATTCAGAATATGTGGTTATAAAAACTATTTTCACATTTAGCCAGCATGTGAAAATCGGTAAAACATGCCTTCTCTGTGAACTTGGTCTTTTAAGCTCATGCACATCCTTTGGTCTAGTTCTTTAATTCCACTCTCAAGCTTCTCAATCATTTAAGTAAAAACTTCAGATACAAGATGAGCGGCTTATGAAGCAGGAAGGGACCAACTAATTACATTAAACACAAAAATTACAGCTAGATTGTTGAACAAACAGCAGGTATGTTGATAGTTTTCCTTAAATTTAAACAAAGATACAGCTGCTGAACTCACTTCATTGCACCGATGTCTGTTCATCTCTCTGTGCTCCAGTCCGTTTGCTGTGCAGATTTGTTTTTAACCAGCTTAGGCAGCAAGTTCACCCACTTCCAGATGAAATGACTTATTGGGTAGAGACAGTCAAAGGTGTCTCTGTATTGTAATTAACGAAACACTAACATATCTAGCAGCAGTTTGTTTGGGATGGGTGAGAAACATGTTTAATGTGCAAGTCTAATTCATGATGCAGGAAAATTGGCAAGTGTGATATAAGATCACCGTCTTGCTTTGAATCATTGAATCATGATGAGAAAAACTGTTGGTGCCCATGAAAAAAACAACTGAATGATTTGTTTGTACAGAGGGATTGAAATTATGCTGCTGTTGGAGTACAAATGCAAAGTTTAGAGTGAAACATAAGTTTTATTCAGTCACATGGTGTACCTGCCACATCATTTCTTTTTTATGTTTTAATGTGGACATTTCACAGCTATAGAAAAGGTAAATGTGACAATGACACTTTTTCACAGTGGATATTACTTTCACAACTAAAACCTATGACTGTTCTATGTATGTATTTGGTCCATGCACAATGCCAATGTTGCAGCAAAACTGAATGAAACATGCACACATTTTTAAAACTCTGTTGCATATAGTTTACAATCACAGACTTGCAGCACCAACAGCTGCCATAATGACTGGTTTATCATAATCACTAACACCTATCAGTCTCCTTTGTGCCCAAGAGACTTTTACATAGAAGAGGCTTCTATGTTAGTGCTAAAAGCTGACAAGTATGTGTCATGTTCCTGGGAATGTGTTTAACCCACGACATGAAGAATCATCACAAGACGGGGGGGAAAAGTTCAAAACAATGATTTATTTAAGGAATCTAACAAAAGGTGTCCCTGGAATAAACCCAGAGTAGTTGGAGCCAGAGAGAGTCCAAGTTCTGCAGGTGGAGGCGGTCGAGGAGGGCAGGTGGAGTGACGGGGTGAGTCCAGGAGAGGGAGCCAGGCAGGGTGGCAGAGGAATAAGAGGAGAGGCGAACCGTGAAGTCCAGGAAGGTATGGTTCTTTCCAGGTGAGTAATCCAGTAAGGTTCTGCTTCTTGGATGGAGGATAATATCCAACAAACCCAGAGCGTCAGGGAAGATTGTCCAGTGATCCTGGAGAGAGGATACAAAACTTGAGTCCAAAAAATCCAACACAAGAGTCCAAGAATAATCCAAGAGATTTTCCAAGTCAATCATCAACTTAGAAACCAAGCAACCTAGAACGGGTGGCCAAAATACTACCATGAGTAGTTAATCATCCAGCGCTGTGTAGTGGTTCCCTCTCCTCTTAAATAGAGCTCTGCTGCAGATGACCTGAGAAGCTGCATCTGCCGCTGATTGCTAATACCCTGCAGC
Organism: Nothobranchius furzeri; assembly: GCF_043380555.1. Lineage (NCBI taxonomy): Eukaryota > Metazoa > Chordata > Actinopteri > Cyprinodontiformes > Nothobranchiidae > Nothobranchius > Nothobranchius furzeri. Next base: position 78,417,465 of record NC_091741.1, read on the forward strand.
TGGTGAGCTCCCTCTCCTGAAATGAAGAGCTCAAAGATGTTATAGAGATGAAGAGTACTCACCCCACCACACAACAGTGCCCCCCCCTCAACGGACGCCACCTGGCGTCCTAGCAACCGTCTCCTCATACTCCCGGATGAGGCCAGGGTCCTCGATGAAGGAGCGCGGGACCCAGGAGCGCTCCTCTGGGCCATACCCCTCCCAGTCGACCAGGTACTGGACTCCACGACCGCGGGGACCGGAGTCGAGGATCCTCCGGACGGTGTAGACCAGCCCACCCTTGTAGAGCCGGGCCGGCGGCGGAGGTGCAGGAGTGGGGCACAGAGGACTGGATCCAACGGGCTTGACCAAGGAGATGTGAAAAACGGGGTGTACCTTCATGTTCCTGGGGAGGTCCAGCCTGACCGTGGAGGGAGTGGGCGTATCCAGGATCTTGAAGGGACCAATGAACCTGGGAGTGAGCTTCCTCGTAGAGGCCTTGAGCGGGATGTCCCGGGAAGACAACCAAACGTCCTGTCCAGGAGAGTACAGCGGGGCGGGACGCCGGTGTCGGTCCGCCAGCTGCTTATTCCTGGCAGCAGTACGCTCCAAAGCTGCCCGGGTAGCGGCCCATGCCCGTCTGGCCCCCCTGAGAAACTGCGGGATGGAGACTGAAGCCGAGGCCTGCTGCGGAAACAGTGAGGGTTGGTAACCCAGTGATGCTTCGAACGGTGACTGACCTGTGGAGGTGGATACATGGCAGTTGTGAGCGTACTCAATCCATGCTAGATGTGTGCTCCAGGCGGTAGGCTGGGAGGAGCAGACACAATGTAGCATGGCGCCCAGTTCTTGATTCATACGCTCACACTGCCCATTGGTCTGAGGATGGTGACCGGAGGTGAGGGCTACCCTGGCGCCCAGAGCCTCTGCAAACTCCTTCCAGACCCGAGCCACAAATTGGGGACCCCGGTCTGACAGAATCTCTGTGGGAATACCATGCAGTCTAAAAACATGCTTCACGAGGAGCTTGGCAGTAACGGTCGAAGAAGGAAGGCCTTTAAGAGGCACCAAATGACACGCCTTAGAAAACCTGTCAACCACCGTCATAATACATGTGAACCCCTGGGATTCTGGAAGACCTACTACAAAGTCAAGCGCAATGTGTGACCAGGGACGTGACGGACTGGGAAGGGGACAGAGGAGCCCAGCTGGGGCTCGGTGGTCCCCCTTTTGCTGAGCGCACACGTGGCATGCAGAAATATAGTTCTTAACGTCCTTATACATGGAGGGCCACCAGAAGGTCCGTTTAATAAGGGCTAGGGTGCGACCTACACCCGGATGAATGGAAAACTTCCCCGTGTGTGCCCAATGGATGACCTGTCCCCTAAGCGCCTGAGGAACGAATATCCTTCCCGGAGGCCCCTTTGGGCCTGCTCGGTCTTCAGTGCCTCCAACACCCTGTCCCGAATCTCCCAGGTGACCCCACCCACAACACATGATGAAGGGAGGATGGTTTCAGGCTCGGGCTCTTGGTCTGGTGCGTACAGTCTGGACAGGGCATCGGGTTTGGTGTTCTTAGAACCAGGGCGATAGGAGATCTGGAAGTTGAAGCGAGAAAAAAACAACGACCACCTATACTGGCGGGGATTAAGACGCTTATCTTCCTTCAAATAAATCAAGTTTTTGTGATCTGTCCAGATAAGGAACGGCGTTTCCGCTCCTTCCAACCAATGTCGCCATTCCTCGATGGCGAGTTTCACTGCGAGCAGCTCCCTGTCTCCCACGTCATAACGGCTCTCTGTCGGGGACAGCCGCCTGGAGAAAAATGCACAGGGGTGAAGCTTATTGTCCACGGGTGCTACCTGTGATAGGACTGCCCCCACCCCGGTGTCAGATGCATCCACCTCCAGCACGAACTGTCTCTGGGGATCCGGTCTGTGGAGTACCGGAGCGTCTGTGAAGCGCCTCTTAAGTTCCTAGAAAGCAGCCTCGGCTTCTGGGGACCAGACAAATGGGCGTTTCACAGAAGTTAGGTTAGTCAGAGGTGCAGCTACCTGGCTGTATCCTATAATGAAGCGCCGGTAAAAGTTTGCGAAGCCGAGGAAACGCTGCAGCTGCTTCCGTGATGAGGGAGTAGGCCACTCCGTGACCCCGCTGACTTTCTCTGGATCCGCTCGGAGTCTCCCGTGTTCCACAATGAACCCGAGAAACTTGACCTGAGAAACATGAAACAAGCACTTCTCTGCTTTGACATATAAGCGATTCTCCAACAACCGCTGGAGAACTGCTCTAACATGCTTCACATGCTGTGCAGAGTCCTCAGAAAAAATCAAAATGTCATCTAAGTACACAGTCACAAACTTATTCAAGAAATCACCCAACACAGAATTTACAAGTGCCTGAAACACCGCAGGAGCGTTAGTTAACCCAAAAGGCATAACTAAATATTCAAAATGTCCTATAGGTGTCTTAAAAGCAGTCTTCCACTCATCCCCTTGCCTAATGCGCACCAAGTGGAACGCATTTCGGAGATCCAGGCGGCTAAACACCCGCGCGTTCTGTACAGGCTCGAAGGTGGAACTGAGTAGAGGCAGCGGGTATTTATTCTTTATGGTGATCTGATTAAGCCCTCTATAGTTTATACAAGGTCTGAGGGTACCTTCCTTCTTCGGGACAAAAAAGAATCCCGCGCCCAGGAGAGAGGAAGAGGGACGAATGAGTCCGGCGGCCAGAGACTCCTGAATGTAGGTCTCCATGCTCTCCTGCTCAGGTCTGGAGAGATGGTAGAGACGGCTGCTGGGAAGAGGAGCTCCAGGCAGCAGTTCTATGCTACAATCGAAGGGCCTGTGTGGAGGGAGAGAAGTAGCTCTGTCTTTACTGAATACCTGAGCGAGGTCATGATACTCCTGGGGTACGTTGGACAAGTCTATCTTCTCTCCTGGCGGCGATCAGGACACGCTGCTGTCAGGGGAAGCAACTCCAAGGCAAGACAGGGAGCATCTCGGGCTCCACCCCTCCACGCTTCCCGTCTCCCAGTTCACCTGGGGATTGTGGCGGAGGAGCCAAGGGTGACCTAGTACTAACGCAGTCTGTAGGGAGGGAAAAACAAAGAACTCTATTTCTTCCAAGTGATTTCCCGACACCCTGAGTCTTACCGGAACCGTCCGATGCGTGATGGTGGTAAGGCTGTGTCCATCCAGAGCCGCTACCGCGAGTGGACTGGAGAGCCGGGTCGTGGGAATTCCCCACTGACGTACCAGTTCAATGTCAATCAAAGACTGTTCACATCCTGAGTCCAATAATGCATCTACAGGAAACTGTTTAGCATTAACATACAACATGCAAGGCAAAACACTACGGGACCCTTTAGAGTTCTGACTGCCCACCAGTAGTCCCGACTTTACCGGTGGGCACCCCCTTTTACCAGGACCGGACAAGTTCTAGCAAAATGCCCAGACCCCCCACAGTACATGCAAAGACCCGACCTCATGCGATGTTCACGCTCCTCCTGGCTGAGTCTGGTCTTCCCTAGTTGCATGGGTTCCTCCGGTGCGAGAACCGCAGGTGGGGAATGACTTACTGACCCTGAACGGCCCTCCACCACTCGACTTGATCTGATCGCCGGTGCAGAAGTAGGTACGTGGAGCTCCCGGTGTCTCTTATCGAGGGAGATGGCCAGCTTGATCAACCCCTCCAGGGACTGAGGTTCCGGGCACATAGCGAGCTGGTTTCTGATGCGGCTGTTTAGGGCCTCCGTGAAAGCAGCGATGAGAGCCTCATCGTTCCAGGTGGATCGAGCCGCCAGCGTTCAGAACTCTAGGGTCATCTCTGCCACCGTCCTCTGCCCTTGAGACAGCGTCCATAGCCTCCTGCTTATATCCATGGGGGACACGTCAGAACCAAAAGTCAGTTTAAAATCTGCCAGGAAAGTCTCCAAGGGACCTGCCAAAAAGGCAGGATTGTGGGTCTTAGCCTCTGCCCACCGTAAAGCCTTCCCACGTAGCAGTCCAACAATATAAGAAATTTGACTAACCTCAGTCTGGAAAACACCTGGAGATCGAGCAAACGCCAACCTACACTGTAGGAGAAAACTGTGGCACTCCTCGAATTCCCCGCTGTAAGTCTGAGCAGGTGGTGCAGGGGCGGCGCGGAAGTAGGTGGGTTCCGGGGCAGCGGCCCCCTCAGCGTTGGGTACAGGAACAGCGGGGTGTCCTTGGGAGGTGGAGGCGCCTCCCAGAGAGGGATTCTGTGCCTGGAGCTGGGTGAGACCCTGTTGGAGTTGGCGGATCAAGACCTCCAGCTGTTGAGATCTTTGATTCACTCCCTGGAGCTGCTCCATTAAGATGGGCAGGACCTGTTCCTGCTGAGTTAACCTGGAGCAAAAATTGGTTAATGATGATTCCACGGGGTTAGAGTTCTGGCTGGATGATTCGGTCATGTTCCTGGGAATGTGTTTAACCCACGACATGAAGAATCATCACAAGACGGGGGGGAAAGTTCAAAACAATGATTTATTTAAGGAATCTAACAAAAGGTGTCCCTGGAATAAACCCAGAGTAGTTGGAGCCAGAGAGAGTCCAAGTTCTGCAGGTGGAGGCGGTCGAGGAGGGCAGGTGGAGTGACGGGGTGAGTCCAGGAGAGGGAGCCAGGCAGGGTGGCAGAGGAATAAGAGGAGAGGCGAACCGTGAAGTCCAGGAAGGTATGGTTCTTTCCAGGTGAGTAATCCAGTAAGGTTCTGCTTCTTGGATGGAGGATAATATCCAACAAACCCAGAGCGTCAGGGAAGATTGTCCAGTGATCCTGGAGAGAGGATACAAAACTTGAGTCCAAAAAATCCAACACAAGAGTCCAAGAATAATCCAAGAGATTTTCCAAGTCAATCATCAACTTAGAAACCAAGCAACCTAGAACGGGTGGCCAAAATACTACCATGAGTAGTTAATCATCCAGCGCTGTGTAGTGGTTCCCTCTCCTCTTAAATAGAGCTCTGCTGCAGATGACCTGAGAAGCTGCATCTGCCGCTGATTGCTAATACCCTGCAGCTGGTGAGCTCCCTCTCCTGAAATGAAGAGCTCAAAGATGTTATAGAGATGAAGAGTACTCACCCCACCACACAACAGTATGTGCCAAGTTGCAGACACAGCTGGATTAAAATGACACAAAAGAGACGTTTGGCGTGTGACAAATGACCACACCTATCGACATGACTCGACCACACCTGACTCCAAAACTGACTTAATCGTTTTCAGTCCTAACAGTATCACGGCAACTCAACAACCTGACCTCAACTATCTCTCACCTAATGTATCCTCTGTAATCTCCAACCTTGGAGTAAAAATGGACCAGGCTCTGAAGATGGATGCCCAGGTCAATAACACAGTTAAATCATGTTTTTACCAACTAAGACGCATCTCAAAACTAAAGCACATCCTGAGTGTACGTCTTCTGAAATCGGTGGTCCACACTTTTATCACCTCAAGGCTGGATTACTTCAACTCCTGCTTATATGCAAGGGCGTCAGTTTGTTTTCAGAATTGCTGGGGACAATAACCATACACTTGAGTGGGGTTTAAAAATTGCTGGGGACAATATAGGCTAGCACAGGGGTCGGCGGCTCTGTAGCCGCATGCGGCTCTTCCATCCATCTGATGCTCTGTGCTTGTAAAATAATGAATGGATATTTAAATAAAAAGCTTTATATTTTACTGCATTAATTTTACATCTGTATGCTAATTCTAAATGTAAAGATTGTCTGCGTAAACTTGAACAGTTCCAACCCGGTCTTACTGTGAGACCGGGTTGACGCGTCACGCTTGTGCGTAATCATATAGGCGCTTCCTGAGCTGGAGGATGTCAGATTCTGGGATTCTCCTCAGACGGCTCCTGGATGCATCGCCACATTGGAGACAGGAACAAGCACTATTCAGCCAAAGTTTCATAATCAGGGAACATTTTCTAAGTGACAAGTCTCTCTGAGAGACAGGGTTTGGAAAACACTCGCTTCAGTGGGAGGAACCTTCTCACATGCGCTCTGGTTCTGAGAGCCTGGATTTGTATTCTGAACAGTCTAAACATGTTTTAAAAAGAAACGTATGACAAAAGTGGCACCTGCTCAGTAAAACAACCAACAGGGTGAAAAATATCAAAATATTGTAGGCAGAGACGGGCTACAACTTCTGGATCATCTTTATATAAATCGTTTTATTGATTATCTTCTTATGAAAGATAACTTTGACGTACACGAGCGACCAGGCGCGTGGGAGATGTTTTCTGTGCCTAAAATAATTTGATGTTATTCATCTTGTTGGTTTAATTTCCATAATAGCGGAGCAGGTGCGAATTTTAGACTCGTCACGCATGTCTCCGTTTTAAACATGTTTAAACTGTTCAGAATACAAATCCAGGCTCTGTCTCGTTAGATTGGTGTAACTAAAGTTTGTACTGAATGAAACTTTACATTAAACCATGTTGAAAAGAAAAGGATCCAATTAAATCGTTTCCCCTCATTTACAGTCACGACGTACAGCGCAGTGCGCGTGGCTCTGGGGTTAATCAAGTTTAATTGTTTCTCTTTGCAACAATCTTCACAAGAAGGCAAAACAGTTAAATGGCAGGTTACAGATATTTCCATTTGACTTTTATTTTGACGGATAAACTCAAGGATGCTGGCTGTTTTGAAAGAATTACCCCGACGCACACCGATGCGCATGGATGAGCTTGGAAAAATGTTCTTTTTATGAAATTATTCAACTTTGGCTGAACAGCGCTTTTTCCCGTCTCTAATATGGACACGCATGACGCATCCAGTCTGAGGCAGAATAGCAGCTCAGAAAGCACCTGTAGAGACATTTGATTACGCACAAAGTTTATGTGGAGCAGAAGCAGTCGGGCCACGGCAGGTGAAATGTTCCTAGCCTACACGAAGTGAAACTGTTTAATTGTAACATTAATGTGTTACTGGACACGCTGGTCTGGTTGGTTAGACCAGTGTTTCAAGTGGAAAACACACACACACACACACACACACACACACACACACACACACACACACACACACACATACACATACACATACACATACACACACACACACACACACACACACACACACACACACACACACACACACCAATTAAAATAATGCTGATAGCATGGACTAGAAGCCAGGTGATGGTTTTATTTAAATGATGATCAGGCTGCTGTAAAATGTAATCTCCATCCACATCCAGACAGAATGATCCTCTATTCTATTTGCTCTGCTCTTGTCTGGACTGATGTAGCTGACGGTGCGCACGGCACGCCTAACGGCTGTGGTGCACATTTTACGCATTTGGAGAGATGGGCTGGATGCTTTGCGTTTACTGGAAGATGGTCCACTTAACGCACGGGTGTAGACTACAAATTAATGACAAATGAATGAAAATTAAACTGGGAGTTTTTACTTCATATTTTAGAAATAAAAATGACGGGGAAACACATTTATGACGTATTTTTAAACGAAATTTTCTAGCGCGACCTGCCTGCTTCACTATGTCACTGCTTATTAAGGTCCGTCCAGAATCACCGTGGCCCACCCAAAAATGAAAACCTGGCACCGAGCCTGTTATAAACCTCTGCAAATTGTTGTTCTTCACGTTATCAAACTCAGACTTTGTACAGCTAATGTCAAGATGTAAAATTATGAATTCAGTCGAGCTCTCCGTCCCTCCCTCTCCTGGAAACCCGACATCGGCTGTCAGAAGAGGGAAGTGAAGAAGGAGATGAGGCAAACAGAGTGAGTGCGACGTAAAGAAACCAGACTGGTGTGGAGGTGAGCAAAACAGCTGGAAAAGTGTGGGTGTTGAATCCCCCACGGGTGCGATGTCCATGCGAGCGACCGGTACCTGCTGCTGTCACCTGGTTGTGAGCAGCCCTCTGCTGTCTGAGGGTAGGCCCCGCCCACAGCGCTGCGGCTACTGCGGTGTTTTCTTTACTGTGGGAAACAGGTAATAATGGCTTTTTGATGGGAACAGGTTGCCGACCCCTGGTATAAGATCTGAGCTGGTAAAACAAAAATCCTCATCAGCAGGCTTTTTTGAAAGTGGGGGGGACACAGCTGCCAATCACAAATTTTGCCGGGGACATGTCCCCGGCGTCCCCGGTTAAAATGACGCCTATGCTTATATGGCATCAGTAAAGCAGCTCTCTCTAGACTTCAGCTGGTCCAGAATTCAGCTGCTAGGTTGCTGACTGGAGCTGACAGAAGACAACACATTTCTCCAATTCTGAAATCTCTCCACTGGTTGCCCGTGCAGTTCAGGATAAACTTCAAAATTATGCTTCTCACTTACAAATCCTTGAACCATCAAGCTCCTCCATATCTGTGTGAACTTGTCCATTACTACAACCCGCCGCGTGCTCTCAGGTCTGAAGATGAGCTCCTCCTAGCTGTTCCCAATGCACGTTTAAAAAGCTGTGGAGAGAGGGCTTTCTCTGTCTGTGCACCAAAGCTGTGGAACACATTACCACTGCTAGTGAGGCTAGCACCAACAGCTAGCATTTTTAAATCACGCCTGAAAACTCACTACTTCAACCTAGCTTATACAACATAATTATGAACCTCACTGACATCTGCATTGTTTAAAAACTGACTCCACAATTATCGACTTCCGTATTATTGAGGTTCTTTGTAAAATGTTTTTTTTTTTCCTATTTTTACTTCACCCTGTGTCTTAATGATTTTTAGCTGTTATTTTTGGGAATTTTCTTGTATTTCCTTTTTATCTTTTATCTGTGTTCGACATGTTTATATAACGCCTGTTTAATTAACCAACATTTTTAGTGTACAGCGCCTTGTTTGGTTGTAATGCCTTGTGAATGCGCTTTATAAATAAAATTGGATTGGATTGGATTGGATTGGACATCCTGGGTGGCCAAGAGGTTAGCGCTAAAAGCAGACAAGTACAGGATTTGCACAAGCATGTGCACTTTAATACACAGTAGTAGAGGTACGCGCAATTTGTGAATTCTTTTTTTTTTTTTTTTGAGGTAGGACTTCTAGCCCCACATCTCAGATGTATGCACTGCCTCCTAAAAAGCAACATGGCAGCCTCTGTGACTCTATATTGAAACTCTGTTTTGAAAAATTGGATTTGGCAGATGCATGTTGTCTAGTGAAAGAAAAAAGAGGTTTATTTAGGTACTGAAATCTTGTGGAACAACCTGGGAAGGAAAGAAAAAAAAAAGATTCTACCTTATAAGACCATCTGGGTAATTATGACTGATCGCTACAGAAAGAACAGCCACCACATTATGTTAAATTTCTTCACATAGAAAAGGGGCATGAATGTGACTGCAGAAGGTTGTTTGCTGCACAGACACACCAGTGGTATAGTCTCTGACTGCTCAGGTAATTGCAGCGTAATGAATCAATTAGGAGATGTAACAGAATGCAGACACGGCACTAGAGACAGCACTGTAATTAACTTACGCAATAGGTAACTATATACAGTCACAATCCCCCCAGTCTTTAAGGGGTAGAAGAACATGAAAAAGCATATCCAGGATCTGTGGACTGTGTTTATTTCTGCCAAAATGTCTATTTTCCTCTACCTAATTTTGCCTTGAGACATGGCTCAGAAATAGGAAAGTGGGAGGCTGTTCTTGTAACTTTAGTTCATGAGTTATAACATTTAAAAGAAAATGTAATATGTACTGGGGTGTCTGGAAAACATTCATTTAGGTGCCCTAAAGAAAAGCATCCAACCCACTGCCACAGAAGCGTAGAAGCCAAGAGGAAAGATTGTTCTTGCACCTGTAGGTTATGAATGTGCACCGGTGTCAAAGCAGCAGCTAAAATATGCTCCATTGTTTAGAAAACTGTGTCCTGAAGGGTGGAAAAACAAAACAAAACATATCAACTGTTGTGTCAGCACAAAACTGTTTTTGCCCTGGCATCATGACAATCCTTTTTCTAAGTACAGGTTTTAAAAAGAAGAGAAAAACTGTTTTTTCAATGAGCAAAAAGAGGGTTTAACACATATGAAATATCACTTTGAGAGTTGTTGTAGTTTATAAAATTTAAAAGGCAGGGCTCATAAATAAATGCATTGGCTCCATCAGAACGTGATCTCCAGCTTTTGCTGGAGCGGTTCGCAGCCGAGTGTGAAGTGGCTGGGATGAGAATCAGCTTCTCTAAATCTGAGACCATGGTCTTAAATTGGAAAAGGGTAGAATGCCTTCTCCAGGTCAGGAAAGAGGTCCAAACTCAAGTGGAGGAGTTTAAGTTTCTCAGGGTCTTGTTAACGAGTGAGAGAAAAATGGAGCGTAAGATCGGTAGGTGGACTGGTGCTGCATCTGCAGTGATGCGGGAGTTGTACCGATCTGTCGTGGGGAGGACAGAGCTGAGCCGGAAGGCAAAGCTCTCGATCTACGTTCCTACCCTCACCTATGGTCATGCAGAGTGGTTGGACTCTCCCTTAGATATAGGGTGAGAGGCTCGGTCATCAGGGGAAGGGCTCAGAGTAGTCCTGCTGCTCCTCCATATCGAGCAAGGCTGGATTAACATACAGGCAGGGGTCCACAAACTCTAAAGGGCCCAGGCCCAGGGCAGCAAGGGCATGAGCAAAATACTATATATGTAACCTCCCACTTTATATTAAATGAACTGTCCACCCGGGCTTTTGTGTTGCACAGAGACGCTTTGCTGTCTATGACTTTGACTCTCAACTGCTCTAAACAGAACGTTCAGTCTCATGCAGACTGACCAATGAAGAGAGGGCCTCAAGTTAAGACTCTCTTCTAATTGGTCAGTCCACAAGAGGTGGGTCACAGGTTATGCCGAGCAGGTTACGTGACGTCAGACATTGATACAACAGAAAAAATCATCAGACATGGAGAAGCTAAGTGGCGGTGCGAAACGGAAATTAAAAAAGGAAAAGGATATCAGAAACGCAGAAAGTTTAAAGTATATACTTAAAATAGGTAATTTCTTTACTCCTGTTAATGTTACGTCTGTTAAGTTAGCTTCCGTCAAAGACGAGGACTCCTCCTTGAACCGTCACCTTATCGTGGTGGAGGAGTTTGAGTGCCCTAATGATCCTAGGAGCTATGTTGTCTGGGGCATTTTGTGCCCCTGGTAGGGACTCCCATGACAACTGGGTCTTATAGGTGAGACAAAGAAAGGTTCAGAAGATCTTTCATGGAAGTAAAAACAAAGAGTCGGAGTACCCAGCCCGGAGGGTTACTGGGGACCCACCCTGGAGCCAGGCCTGGGGTTGGGGCCCGTGAGCGAGCGCCTGGTGGCCGGGCTTTCACCCATGGGGCCCGGCCAGGCCCAGCCAGAACCAGATACATGGGCTCATCCAACTGTGGACCCACCACCACAGGAGGAACATGAAGAGTCCGGTGCAATGTGGATCAGGTGACAGACTGAGGCGGGAGCTTGGGGGTCCGATCCCCAGACAAGAAAACTGGTTATTGGAACATGGAACGTCACCTCGCTGATGGGGAAGGAGCAGGAGCTTGTGGCAGAAGTTGAGCAGTACCGGCTAGATATAGTCGGACTCACCTCGACACATAGCATTGGCTCTGGAACCCAAGTCCTTGAGAGGGGTTGGACACTCTTCTTTGCTGGAGTTGCTCCGGGTGAGAGGTGGAAGGCTGGGGTTGGCTTTTTGTTAGCACCAAGACTCTCTGCCTGTATGATGGGGTTTACCCCGAGGGACGAGAGGGTAGCTTCCCTGCGCCTTCGGGTCGGGGAACGGGTCCTGACTGTTGTTTGCGCTTATGCGCCAAAAATCAGTTCAGATTACCCACCCTTTTTGGAGTCCCTGGGACGAGTGCTAGATAGTGCTCCATCAGAGGACTCCATTGTCCTGCTGGGGGACTTCAATGCTCACGTGGGCAATGACAGCATGACCTGGAGGGGTGTGATTGGGAGGAACGGCCCGCCTGATCTGAACTCGAGTGGTGTTTCGTTATTTGACTTCTGTGTAAAGCCGTAGTTTGGCCATAATGAACACCATGTTCGAACATAAGGATGCCCATTGGTACACTTGGTACCAGGGCAGCCTAGGTCGCAGGTCGATGATAGACTTTGTAGTCGTATCATCTGACCTATGGCCGTATGTTTTGGACACCCGAGTGAAGAGAGGAGCGGAGCTGTTAACTGATCACCACCTGGCGATGGTGGCACAGGAGTTAAGTGCTCGCCTCGCAATCGGAAGGTCGCAGGTTCGAGACCCGCTCAGTCTGTCGCTGTCGTTGTGTCCTTGGGCAAGACACTTAACCCACATTGCCTGCTGGTGGTGGTCGGAGGGACCGGTGGCGCCAGTGCTCGGCAGCCTCGCCTCCGTCAGTGCGCCCCAGGGCAGCTGTGGCTACATTGTAGCTCATCCCCACCAGTGTGTGAATGGGTGAATGACTGATTGTGTTGTAAAGTGCCTTGGGGGGTTCCAGGACTCTAGAAGGCGCTATATCAAATACAGGCCATTTACCATTTTACCATTTACCTGGTGGTGAGTTGGATAAGATGGAAGAGGAAGATGCCGCGTAGACCTGGCAGACCCAAACGCATAGTTAGGGTCTGCTGGGAACCTGTCAAAACGGTCTTCAACTCCCACCTCCAGCAGAGCTTTGACCACGTCCCGAGAGCAGTGGGGAACATCGAATCTGAGTGGGCCTTGTTCCACTCTGTGATTGTTGAGGTGGCTGTTGCTAGCTGTGGTCGCAAGGTGGCCAGTGCCAGTTGTGGTGGCAACCCCCGTACCAGCTGGTGGACACCAGAGGTTCAGGGAGCTGTCAGGCTGAAGAAGGAGGCCTACAGGAAATGGCTGGTCTGTGGGTCTCCGGAGGCAGCAGATGGGTACCGACTAGCCAAGCAGGGTGCAGCAGTTGCAGTTGCAGACACAAAATCTCGGGCGTGGTAGGAGTTTGGTGAGGCCATGGAGAAAGACTATCGATCGGCGCTAAAGAGGTTCTGGCAAACTGTCCGGCGCCTCAGGAGAGGGAGGCAGCAACTCGCTCACACTGTTTACAGTGGGAATGGGGAGCAGCTGACGTCAACTGGGGCAATAGTCGGGCGGTGGAAGGATTATTTGAAGAGCTCCTCAATCCCACCTACGTGCATTCTGAGGAGGAGCCAGAGCCGGGAAACCTGGGGATGGACTGTCCAATCTCTGGGGCAGAAGTTGCTGAGGTAGTCAAACAACTACACAGCGTCAGAGCCCCGGGGGTGGATGAGATTTGTCCTGAGTATCTCAAGGCTATGGATGTGGTAGGGCTGTCATGGTTGACACGTCTCTGCAACATTGCGTGGTCATCGGGGGCAGTTCCTGCGGAGTGGCAGACCGGGGGGGTGGTCCCCATCTTTACAAAGGGTGACCAGAGGGTGTGCTCCAACTATAGGGGTATCATGCTCCTCAGCCTCTCTGGAAAGGTCTACTCCAAGGTACTGGAGAGGAGGGTCCGATCAATAGTTGAATCTCAGAGTGAGGAGGAGCAATGTGGTTTTCGTCCTGGCCGTGGAACTGTGGACCAGCTCTATACCCTTGCAAAGGTGATGGAAGGGGTATGGGAGTTTTCCCAACCAATCCACATGTGTTTTGTGGATTTGGAGCAGGCTTATGACCGTGTCCCCTGGGGCACCCTGTGAGGGACGCTCCAGGAGTTTGGGGTGGGTGACTTTTTGTTAAGGGCCATTCAGTCCCTTTACCAGAGGGGCGTGAGTTTGGTCCGCATAGCGGGTAGTAAGTCGGACCTGTTCCTGGTGAGGGTTGGACTCCACCAGGGCTGCCCGTTGTCACCGGTTCTGTTCATAACCTTTATGGGCAGAATTTCTAGGCGCAGCCGTGGTGTGAAGTGTGTCGAGTTTGGTGGCAGGAGAATCTCGTCTCTGCTTTTGGGATTCCCCTGGAAGAGCTTGCCCAAATAGCTGAGAAGAGGGAAGTCTGGGCTTCTCGGTGTACGCTGCTGCCCCCCGCGACCCAACTGGATAAGCGGCTGAAAATGGGTGGATGGATGGACAGAATTGGTGACAAAGGGCAGCCTTGGCTGAGTCCATCTCTCACTGGGAATGAGCCTGACTTAGTGCTAACAATGTGGACCAAGCTCTGACACTGGTTATACAGGGACCTAACAGCCCATATCAGAGGGCCTGGTACCCCACGAGTTTATTAAAATGTGTTTTTTAATGCTTGTATGTCTTCTACTATTCAATAAAATCTGGATCCATTTTTCAGCCTACAGGTGTGATTTCAGCTGGTAGGGAGAATTTTCCTTTGATGGCGCAAGATTTTTAAAATAATTTTCTTTTTCTAAGTGTGTGCAACAAAGCCAGCTTCTTTCTCAATCTTATTTTTAATTAACAGAGGCCATTTACTTTGGCAAAGCTTTGAATTGGATTAGGGCTAATTTGACAAAAGTGTGTTTCCATATCTTCAGGTGTCAAAGTGACCCTCAGACAAAGCATCTTTTGACGAGATTAGAGACTATGACAAAAGTCAAATGTCCAAAACGAGAATAGGAAGATGATGAGGGCTTAGATTTCCATTTAATAAATTAGTAAATGCAGATTGTTGCCATTGTTACAAAGACAGATCTCCAGTCAGTAAAGGGAGTGCTAAGAGGATGCTCTGCAGGTGTTATCCATTCCCAGCAGTCTTCTGGTCACATGGTGTTTTCTTCCAAAAGGATGTGCAAATGTAAAAAAAAAAGCCAGATAGCAGACAGAGATATTCTCCAGCACACGGAAAAGCAGGTTTTTATTCTCCTTTTTGTCTATGCAGTTCATTAGTGAGCATTATGTCTGCCAAACCTTCTTCCTTTCTCTTCTTCTCGATGTATCTTAGGTATTGCAATGGAGCGTTATGGGATGTAATTCTGTAGAACCACAGTGGTCATTACAATTATTCTGATGTAACAGTTTCATTGAAATGATTGCAACATTATGTTCAAGTTCTTACATATCTTCACTTGATGAGGACAGCAGCAGAAAAACAATGACCACATTTATATGATCTGAGACTTATAATTAGAATAATGTTTTGAATGAATGTGCCCATGTTGTGGAGAAAAATGGTCTTCAGCCTGTCAGAGATGGATTTGGGTGTTTTAGCAGGATGCAGGTCTCAGATATCAATAAATTAAATCTCTGCTGTGAATTTCACTTAAACAGGTTTCTGTATTTTTTTTGTTTTTATTATTTTAAGTGATTTTGTTTGTTGCCATATTGAAATGTTGAAAAAATTTCAAGTAATATTACACCCTTGTAACGATTAAATTGACATATTATTTAATGAACCATAAAATGTTAGATTCCATAGGAAATATGAAATCAATCTTGTGATCTTTGGATAATTTAAACCAGAAGATTGGAACTTTTTATTGCAGGGATTCTGTAACCACTTCGTATTAACTCAGAGACAAAAGAAAGTCAAGTTTTAAAAGTTTAAAGATTTATTACTAAACAAATTAAAACTAAACTAACTTTAAACACTAAACACTCTGTGTGATGAACGGATGGGGTGAATTAGGCAAGATGGATGGTGTAGTGTGGAATGTTGTTCAGAACCAGCAAATGCGGAGAAACGATTAGTTCTGATGGGATTGAAGGTGATGTTTTGCTCTAAGCTTTGGTTTGGAGATTTATAACACACTTTGAGACGCCATTCTGTTGGTCTACGTACCCTTTGCAGAAGTGTCCGTTAGATCAGGAATGTCGAGGCCCAGCTTGACCTTCTCTGGAACCGAAGCCGGTAGAAAGGCAGCAGTTGCCGACCAGACCAGTCTTGGGATACTCCCAGGTCACGACAGTTTATTGGCATCTAGCGAGACCCAAAAAGGGGTCGTGGTGGTTCAGCTTTTATTCTGAAAGGAACCGTTAAAGCAGGTGGAACATACAACAGATTTCATCTAGCTTGTCGTTAGGTTATTTTGGCTTTAAGAAGAAAATTACGGATTGGCCACTCCGACAACTTCTCTAGAACGTTTTGAACTGAAGTTAAGATGACGTGGGCATAGTTTTATAATTTGGATGTTTTGATTTACGATCAAATCAAAAAAGGACAACCAGAGGGGATTTACCAAGCACCAACAAAACCACGCCTCGCAGCAGATCTGGAAGGTTCTGATTGGATCAGAAAAAGGAAATGTGTTATGTGATTCTTAATATTACGTGGAGGAGAATGTCTAGTGCATCTAGTTTCATCTTATATTACTTATTAAAACAACTGATCATAAGATTGTCATTTCACAGATTGGTTCACGTTTTATTATTGGGCTAACACTTTGTTTGATTAGCTTTAGTAAAAAGAGAGTTCTTCTGATTTATTAAGAGAAAGAGTCCTTTGTCTTCATTCTTCTCTTGAACTGGAAAGGAAGAAACAGTTTAGAACCAAATGCATGACCTTGAGGCAGTCTCATGCAGATTAATTCTTCCTGAGGAGAGAGAGGGTAAATAACCTTCGGTGGAACAGCTCCTTCATGATGTTACACCCTTAAAAAAGTAGTCTGTTTCATTTTCCCCAGAATTACCCCTTCTTTCCACCGGCCATTGAAAATAGTCGCGTAACGTAATAGTGGTGTTCTACTAGTGAACTCATTCCCAACCAGGAGCAATTCTGACACGTAACGGGAGCAAAAGCTTTCCACTCAGCTGATCCTGTGACATCACAAAGTCACGTGAGAATGCAACACCACACATGATTTCAGTCCACACAATGGTAAGCAAGGACAAAGACAGCTGCATGTATCAAAAAAGGTCTGTGGTTTATTTTCTGTTTTGTTTACATCAACTAAGGGTGTTTACCTGCATGTGACTTAATTTTGAATGTTTCTGGATTTTTACATTACTTTTGTGTTCAACTTTCTGTCTAGTGCAGAATTTGACATGTTTTGGATGTGTAGCATTTAAAAAATAGACTTGAAACAAATGATAGCAGCCTCTCGCTTCTGGGACATATAAACATTACACTTTGCTGCCGGTGGAAAAAAATTCATCCACTATAATGGCGGCTAATTGTAGTGGAAAGAAGGGGTCATCTTTGTGGGAAAAAGCTTTTTGTAACCAGCAGAGTCCATCCATCCATCCATTTTCTTTGCTTGGTTATTCGCAGGGTCTAGAGGGGGCTGGTGCCTATCACCAGCTGTCTCCGGGCAAACAGGTGTGGTACACCCTGAACAGGTTTCCAGTCCATTGCAGGACAACACAGTCAGAGACACACAGGACAAACAACCATGCACACACACACTCAAACCTATGGACAATTTAGAGAGACCAATCAACCTGACAGTCATGTTTTTGGACCATATGGATGCAATGAGTTTTTATCGCCTTACTTTGTGTACATTATGTTTCTAATGCAAGAAAATGGGTCTTGCTTTTATTGCAAATGGTTGGGAAAACATACAACAACACAATGCTTCGCAGAATTCCATCCAGTGAGGAATGAAGAAGACAGTGACTTGTTGCCCTGGGAATTCCTCCAACACCTGTGATGACAATAAATCTAATTCTAGTTTGTGAGGAGCATGTCACACCACAGGACTACAGTGGAAAAAAAAACGTTATGATCACTGTAGGGAGCCTAAAACACTTCCGCATCATGGGTCCCCGGAAGAAAGAAAAAAATGAATGCAAGTCAACGGGGCTAAAAACGCTATTTTATAAACGGCTTTGCCTTACGCCCTGGATCGCACACATGTTGTACTGCAATTTCAATGAAAAGTAATGATGGGTGTTTCGACCATGCCAGTCATGTACTTTGAGATTTATTAGCTTGTAAATTTTCATAATTAGCATGACTACAAACCAGAAATCGGCACAAGCGTAATGTCACCACATAATCTCCTCTCCCCTAACGTAGCTGCTACTTACCAAATGGCCAGATTTATGGTGGTTCTTTCCTCCTGTGGGAAGTTTGCTGAACTTACAGCCCTTTTCCCCTCACTTTCACAGTGACCAACTTGGGTTTTAAAATGGACAGTGATTTTAGGTTGGACAGTCAGATCAGTGCTGTTGTTAAATCCAGCTTCTTTCATTTGAGACAGTTGGCAATGGTAAAGCACATTTTGAATAGGGAGGATTTTAAAACTGTAATCCATGCTTTTATTACAACTCGTCTGGATTACTGTAACTCTTTGTATTTTGGTGTGAGCCAGTCCTCACTGTCTCGACTTCAGCGGGTACAAAATGCTGCTGCTCGACTTTTAACTGGTACAGAGAGGAGTGAACACATCACTCCTGTTTTATCGTCACTGATCTGGCTGCCTGTCCATTTCAGGGTTCATTTTAAACTTCTTTTATTTGTTTTGAAGCCTTTAAATTGTCTTCCCCCCCTCCCCCCACCTCTCTGAGCTATTGCACATTCACTCCTCCACTCGGTCGTTCAGGTCATCTGAACAGTTGCTCCTGGATTTTCCAAGGACACGGCGTAAGCTCAGAGGGGATAGGGCCTTCGCTGTTTCTGCTCCCAAACTATGGAACTCTTTGCCAGCACATCTTAGAAAGGCCTCCTCACTGGAAACCTTTAAATCATCTTTAAAGACCCACCTTTTTAGCTTGGCTCTGAACACCGTATGAAGTTTTGGATTTCTATTTGATTTTAGTGTTTTATTTTAGTGTGCTTTTTTAACTTTATACTGTATTCTATTTTATTCTGTTTTATGCTTTTATGTTTTTATGTTCAGCACTTTGGTCAGTGAGGGCTGCTTTTAAAGCGCTTTATAAATAAAGTTGGCTTGGCTTTTCTTCGTGTCTTGTTCGATGATGTCACTTTCGTGAAGCGCATTTGTAGTCCTGGACTTATTTTCAAACAAAACCTAAAATAATGTTTCCCCCTGTTCGAATATAAGCGCATTCTTGGTATCAAAATGCGTCTTTAAAATTCACGGACATCGTATGTGAAATCCATTGCATAAAACAAGGGGACACAATTTTACTTTAGTGATTACCCATTTATGGACAGCTTACCAAATTGCTCCTGTGTTCTTTGCCCTGTGTTCCTGTGTCCATGTTTGTTTAGGTTTTTTTTCCCCCCCTCAGATTCTCTGAAAATCATTCACACCTGGATCTACTGATTACTCACTCGCCTGTTCCTTGTTCACACTCCTGTATTTAAGATCCTGGTTTTCATTCCTCCTTTTCTGTGGCTCTTGTTTTTGGTAGCTTCTTTACGGTCCTCTCTGTCTTACTTGGATCCAAGTTTTACCAGTTAGCTAAATAATTTCTTCAACTTACCTGATTTTTTTTACCTGCTTTTGGGTCCAACACTGACAGGTCCTCTCCTGACAGTTAGAAAATGTGTTTGAGTTATTTAGGACTGGTGAGCTAAAAGCTTGTTACTCATTGCAACCAGCATGCTGCTATCATCTTAAAACTGCTCCAATCTGTGAAATGTCATGGACATTTGGGCAACATTATGCCATCATCCAACACATTCTCACTCCCAGTGCGTCAAAAACAAACGCTTGGTCAGCCACCCTCCACGTCAGACCCCTGACGCCAAAAGTGCCCTTTTTCGTTACTTATGTGCGAAAAGGGTTTTTCCCTTATTTGACTGCAGATCCCAATGCAGCGTAAAACTGACGTGATGGGATGTCCGCTACCATTGCATCCCAATGCAGCGTCACACTGACGTGATGGGATGTCCGCAGCCAGGGCACCAAACAAGCTCATTGTACCTCACCCTAACCTTATCCTCTTATTTAACCTTCCCCTCACCCCTATCCTAACCTTAACCATCTTGCTAGCGAACACGTTAGAGATGTGTCGATCGCTCTAAAAGCCGGCTCTATGAAGTGAACGGTGGGAGCCGCCTCGTCATTGATCGAGTTTGGACCGAGCCAACGCGTGGGGGAGGTTTCAACTACCATGGTGGAGGTTAAAAGTAGAGGGTATTTGTAACCTCCCCTTCGCCAGATGGTATGTTCTAACGTTCCCCTTGGGCAGTAGATATGAAAATTCACAGTCAGAGTCAGAATGCATGGGAAACAAACACTTGATCACAGTGAGAGTAACGTTTTAGGTAGCAAGAGGGTTAAGGTTAGGATGAGGGAGAGGGGAAGGTTATAAATAGTGAAACATTAAGGTTTAGGTGCGGTTAAATGAGCTGGTTCTGTGCCGCATCAGTTAAATGAGGGTTAAGGTTAGGATGAGGGTGGGGGGAAGGTTATAAATAGTGTAACGTTAAGGTTTAGGTGCGGTTAAATGAGCTGGTTCGGTGCCGCATTTAAGGTTTAGGTGCGGTTAAACAAGCTGGTTCTGTGCTGCATCAGCGGATATCTCATCACGTCAGTTTTACGCTGCATTGGGACCTGCAGTTACAAAAGGGAAAAAACCCTTTTCGCACATAAGTAACGAAAAAGGGCACTTTTGGCGTCTGGGGTCTGACGTGGAGGGTGGCTGACCAAGCGTTTATTTTTGACGCGCTGGGAGTGAGAATGTGTTGCATCATCCAATACAGTCCCATCAGATTTGCATGTATTTCTGGAGTCGTGTGGTTATTTGAAAGGGGAAATATCAGCAGTACCAGCAACGTGTAGCACTACAGGTACATCCAGCCATCAGGAAGATCTTGATATTTCTGCTGGCTGAACTATGTAATGTGAAATTGGTAGTGGTGAAAAGATTAGTGAGTAAAACTGATAAATTACCTTGCATTTGTGTTCCATCATTATTGTAATTGTTACCATTATATCATGACTTTACACAACATTGGCATTTCAATAAAAAACATTCATTTTGACCTCTTTTTTTCCTTTTACACAAAATCCAAAAGTGCTTTTCCAATCCAATCCAATCTTTTCACTTTCACTGAGGTTCACGCTTACTTGAAACTACACACCTCAACATAGCTATTTATTCTACTTAATGGGTTTATTTTGGCAAAAATACTCTGAGCTTTACGGGCTGTGGCCAACCCAAGCCCCCACAATGCCGCTCAGAAAATGGTCCCATCCCGGAAGTAAGAAAAATTGCAGTTCCACCCTCATCCGCTGGGGGCTGGTGCCAGAAGCGAGCAAATCCTCATTGACTCCCATGTTAAAAATGCCGATTTCACAGCAGAAATAAACATGTTTACAGCCTGGTGCCAAAACATGTTTTTTGTCTAAATTATCTAGTTTATACTCATGACAACTCTGAGGGGGGTGAATTTTTTTCTCACTCTTCTGTTTAAGTGTATTGAAAGCCTAAAATTCTGTATAATTAATGAGCATCCGACACACGTGACCACCGCCTCAGACCCACGTGACCACAGAGCTAGCTCCGTGGAAAGGCCTCAGTACAGCCTCGGTCTGGCTTGGAAACTGCTCCGGCATTTTGAGTCTCTGTGTTTGTGTATTCTTCTTTGGATATTATTGGTGCAATTGTTGGACAAAATGACTTGCAGTGGTATTAATTGCACTAATAGAGCGTCCAAGGAGTCTCCACTTCATTTTTTTCGGTAAGTTAAAATCTATATTCGTATTTTATGTCACTGCCACCTTTAAACTAGCTGAGTTTACCGAAGTAGCTAGCTAACTATCAGTTTAACATGTAGCATGTACTGTTTAACCATGAAATTTAAATGTAAAATACGGTAAAATAATTAATAGGGCATATTTAGATGGGTAATAGGGTAAAACCCAGTGCATTTAAGATAAAAATGGGTTGAAATATGACGGAGCGCTAAGAGGGAGACTTCTGTGTCCATTCTTCCATCCGGTAATCCCCAGCGGTCAGCCTGACCGATACGGCGCCTACTTGCTGCGCCTAGCTGCTGCGCGGTCTGACCGCTCGTGGAGTTTTTCATGTCTGACTTTAACCGCATCTAATACTGTATTACGGCGTGAGCGCAACAGCGACAACTTAATATCGATGTGTAAGCAGCCTGAGTGGTAGGGTGTTTTCATCTGAACCCTTAAAACCTCCAGCAGGCTATGCTGCACTATTGACGTGTTAGCGCGCGGCGCTAACAACTTAGCAACGTGACATGTCTCTGAGAAAGCGTAAAACACGGACGCTTCTTCTGAAGCGGAAAATAACACCTCTTCTTAAGCAGAGCAGGATGTCGCCTCGGCTCGTTCACGGCCGAGCCGGACTGAGCTCGATAACATTGACCAAGCACAGCCACTGGGCCGTTGTAGCTGCCACCAGGCCTGCTGAAGGAACTCCAGCGGGTTTCATCAGACTCGTAAAGTTTCTTGTTTTTGCTGGGGATTTCTGTATTTTACCGCTCCCTCCTGCAGTCTTCCCCTATTAAAATTTAAAATGTGTAACTTTATGTATTGTGATGAATGACTAATATTCATGTTAAACTGAAACGTTAGGCATTTAGGGGGAAAAACAAAATAATAAACATTATACAGATGTCAAATAAATCAAACTGTAATTAAACTATATATTTTCAAAGTCATATAGACAGCATGATGGTTTGTGTGATCCGTGCGGTTTCACTTACACCCCTTTAATGATCAGGCTGTTTTTTATTATTTTTATCAGCTGATAGCAGTTAAAATTATGGTAAAAAATAATTTTATCTGTTTTTGATAACTTAATGCCCAGGAAGAGCATCTTCCTGGGCATTAAATATAACCCAAATGTTTTATTATGAGCAGATCTGATGAAGGTTTAGACAAGCAGTCTGCAAAGTAAAACTTGTTTAGAGTCCAAACTCTTACTAAAGCTTTTGAAAAGAAAAAATGGTTGAATTTTGAGAAATATCCACAACAGGGGAGCGAGACCTCTGAAAAATGTATATTTTCTCTGAATTCATAGAATAATGTGAAGATTCTGGGAAAAGTTGGGATTCTGAGATTAAAACGTAAATCTTTCTAATCATAATTCTGGCAGTTTTTGTGTCCTTCTGCTGTGGAAAGTCGTGCAACATGAAGATACTGAGAAGATGCTTACAACCTGTATTTTTATTCCATCCATAAATAAAATCATGAGCTATTTTTTTAATCCAAATTTGATCCAAAGGGCCATCGTTGGTTCCAGACCCGTTCTAGAACATTCCTCTAATCTTAGTCATCATCAGTTTCTTCCTTTTAACAAATATTTATTTGTTCAAATATTTAATATTTATAACTGGAATATTTGTTCCTCCCTCTCCCACTGCAGTTAGTCCTGTCCTGCAACCCTGTTTTTGCAGCTTAGTGAAGCCAACCATCACTAACCTGGGGGTGGTTTTGGACCCAGAGATGCGGATGGACTCCCACATTAGCCAGGTTGTTAGATCCTGCTTTTCCCGGCTTCGCCAGCTACCAAAGATGAAGTCCATCCTGAAAGACGTGTCATATTTTCTCCCCAAGCTGGACCTGACCGTCATGTATCGGTCCAAAATAGTGTGATGATATTGTGTTTTTTGTACATAACAGACTTTTTAACAGACAAATTTGTCGCATTCTCCTACACCTCTTCACGGGCTCGCCACAGTAAATATTCTATTTGGCAAGAGATAAACTTTATTGTATTTATCCTAGTGAATCTATAATTAAACGGGTAAACTAGTAGTAGCACATCCAACATCAAAGAAAGTAAAATGTTATTATCAGGAGAGGGAGAATGTTTAAGTGGTTAGCAGCAGTGTGCTAGCCGATGGCCCCCTCTATGAGGCCACCACAACTCAGCAGAGCATCATTGTAGCTTCTTCTGGGGAGAAAAACACTTAGAGAGAAAATAAAGTTAACAGCTGAAATAGCAGGAAATAATACAGTTAAAGAGCAGATTGTAGAAGAAAGAAACCCCTGGGTTAAACTGGTCTGTCTACTGCATAATGCTGAACTCTAACATGTGTCCTCAGGGAAGGACCTGATTGGTGTCCAGAACCTGCTGAAGAAGCACCAGGCTCTGCAGGCTGAGATCACAGGTCATGAACCTCGCATCAAGGCTGTCACCCAGAAAGGAGAGACCATGGTGGAAGAAGGTAGAGCAGGTCTGGTCCTGACATGTTTCTGAGGTGTCTGCAGGTTCTGGCTCACTTTTTTTGGGTCCAGGTCACTTCGCTGGTGAGGAGGTGAAGACTAAACTGTGGGAGCTTCATGGACGTTGGGACACGCTGAAGGCCAAGGCGTCCCAGAGGAGGCAGGACCTGGAGGACTCTCTGCAGGCCCAGCAGTACTTTGCGGATGCTAATGAGGCCGAGTCCTGGATGAGGGAGAAGGAGCCCATCGTTGGAAGTCCAGACTAAGGGAAAGACGAGGACTTGGCCGAGGTATGGAAGTCCCTTCCTGAGAAACTCCAATCGCTTTTCTTTGCTCTCTTTCCAGTCCTTCATAATTAGTGTTTCTGTATTTGGCATTTCCTTCGGTTGTCTACCAGACGTCGTTGCTCGTTTAAGCGTCTCATGGGTTAGGGGTAGAAGTGCTGGCCTCGCACAGGAAGTGATGACAAACGTGTTCCCGTCGCTCTTATTTCAAACGGTTTACAAGCTGTGATGTGTGTTCCCGCTGCAGAGCAGCCATGACACGTGGCAGCCGGCAGAAGGCTCACGCTTTTCCACTAAACACCCGCAGAGCTACGTCTGCGGTGAACTGAGCAGGGTTTGTTTTACGGTGGCGGATCCGATTGGACCATCGCTGCGAGAAAGCTCCACTTGTGTCAGACGAGCTGAAGGTTCTGATGTTCTGCTCCACAGGCTCTCCTGAAGAAGCACGAGGCCCTGATGTCGGACCTGTCGGCTTACGGCAGCAGCATCCAGGCCCTGAAGGAGCAGGCCCAGTCCTGCAGGGTGAGTTCAGAGCCCTCGGCCCGTCAGAACATTCTTATCCACCACGTTCTAACACCAGACCTGTTAACCCGACAGCAACAAGGTGATCAGCAGGTGCTTTTGTCCTGCAGGACCTGAAGGCCAACGAGTCCCGCCTGAGGGACATCAACAAGGTGGCATCTGAACTGGAGTCAGAAGGTCTGATGGCTGAGGAGGCTCCTATGGTTCAGGCTCAGGTGAGCGTCACCTGTCTGCAGCAGCTGGTCCCTCTCACTTCCTGGTTTAACTCTGCTCGTCTCTGTTTGTAGCAACAAGAACATCTGGGTTCTGCTCCTGGAAAGGTGCGTGTTGTCCTCCGCCTCCACCAGAACCAGACGTGGTGTTTATGTTACCACTCATTTGTTTGTTTACAGGATGAAGCCGACTCTAACACGGCGTCACCCTGGAAGGTGAGTTCATTCAGCTGATCAGAGGTCACCTCTGATGGCAGCAGTCACGGCCGACCGTGCTGACATCACACAGGAATTCAGGTGACCCGGCAGGCACCAGGTTTTGGTGAAAGTGGGGACATGTCAGCTGGTTGCCATGGCTAGTTATCTTTATGCATCTGTATGACTGCTGACTGGTGTGTGTTTCCTGTGACCTTTGACCTCAGACCGTACGGTTGGGCGTTCAGACGACGGCTAACTTTAATTCCATCAAGGTAAGAGGAAGCTCTTCCCTTCCTGTCTGAGCGATCCGTCTCCAGGTTTCTTCGTCCGGCGTCCAGCCCGCTGGCGTCCACCTTCATCTCATCTCACTTCATTTATAGTGCAATACTTTCACATTATCATTTTCCCACACTTCTGTATACCTGTATTTTGTTGTTTTTCAATAAAGAATGACAAATTATTTAAGTTTGGTTTTTGTTGCACACAAATATATATCTGTAAAAAATATCTACAAAGCTAATGTTTACATAACAAGTATGATTGGGTTTTGCAATACGGCACTCAAGTTTATTTTAGTAAGATTTTCAAACCAAGTAAAGTTAGTAAAGAACACATTTCTATTGTCTGCTAAGAAACTGTTGGGATTTAAAATGGGTCTGTTGTACAAATAACTTGTAAATGATTATTCCTCACTTTTGTCTTAACCAAAGAAATTCCAGTAATTGAGCAAAAACATTTATTTTTAACACTACAGTTTATAAAACAGGGCGCAAAGTGTCGGCACATGTATGTATGTCGATGGTCCGCCCCAACCAAACCAAGAGACACAGACGTCAGGGAGGCCAAGGTTGTCTCTGCAGCTCTCTGGGCACCACGCCTCACTCAGCTGTCTCCAATGATCCAAATGGCTATGGAGGAAAAAATAACAGGTTTGGCCTAGCTGTTTAAAGTACAAAACCATTCATGAAGTGGTCAAGACAAGTACTTGGAACTTACACGCTGCGTTGTGTAGCTGACGTTGGAGACACACAGGCTGCCATGGTGACCTTTTAATAGATCTAAGAAAAAAATGTAATAAAAGAATGAAACTTAAAAACTCCCAGACCTCATGTCATATTTACTCATCAGCTATGGCTGATTTGTTTGGATCACAGTGAGTTACACTAATTCTAATATATTTTTATTTCTATTATACATACATACTTTTTAACTGTTATTTTCACATGACTGTTATCAGGCTCTCTTGTTCTGGTTCTGATGATAACTCTGTGTCTTCCAGTAAGTTATCTTGTGCTTACTTCATCTGTATAATGTCTCTTTACTTTTGGTAAATTGTACTGAGTCCAGAATAAAGGCTAGTTGGCTGTACAAGATACAAACAAGTATTACGTTTTGGAAATATATGAAACACCGCCAGCATCTGTTAGAGCCTGTGGCGGGGTGCTGAGGGCCGGCTCCAGCCCAGGAATGAGCTCTACACGCCGGCCGGGAGGGTTTGAAACACCGCCATCCTCTCCTCTGCTGGCTGTAAATTCTGTTATGGTTACCGGTGCTTGTGTTGCAATGTGAAACGCTTGGTCTCAGATTTTGTAAGAAAGATAATAAAATGTCCCCCCAAAATACGACTTAAATATATTTTCTCTTCTTCATGATACATTTAATGGCTGGTGCGACTCAGGAGTGATAGCGCCAAAAAAAACTACTGAAAACTTGCTCAAAGCAAAATGTTTTCATTACGGAAATAAATTATAAACTTACCGATTTAAAACTTTTTTAATACAGGTACTTCTCACGAACAGGCGCAGAAAACCTCCACCTAAACTCCGTGTAAGGTTCAGGTCGATGGGTGTTCCAGTTAGCTCCGGTTGGGTTGAAGCTAGGTGGCTACATCCGTTAGCTCGGCTCCCACCTCCGCTTTAGCTTTGGGTTAGCCAGGGTTAGCTTCAGGTTAGCTCGTAGCTAGTTCGCCTGGGTGTCGTCACTCGAGCCCAGCCTTACAGCCCCACCCTCAGCACCTCCTCTCTTCCCTTTTATGGAATTGTCTGGGCTGGACGGAACCTGTGACACGGTCAAAATGGCGGTGGTGGACACCTCCCATTATGGACAGATAACGTGAAATTGAAGCCTATGGAATCGAATTGTCCAGTATATGTACAGTCTATGGGCCAACCTCAGTTTCACACTGCAAGCATCAGCGGAACCGAACGACAGCAAAGCGGAACTGCTTCAAATAGATTCCAGTTATAGTCTATGGAGTGTTTCAAACCAGCCGCGATGCAGCAATATCCAGGCACGTCCCAGAAGCGGCATGCTACACCGTGCCGCTGAAGATAGGATCAAGTTCTATTTTTTCCGCAAGCCGCTTCTGGGACACGTCAATTTCTGCAGTTCACATAGTGCGAGACAGGAAACCACACGGTTTCAGTGTAAAATCTCTGGTTATTTTCAAAATAAAATGCAACGCTGCAATGTTATATATAGCCTTCAGTACGTGTGACCGAACTGCTTTGTTTACCACCAGTTTCTATCGAGAAGTGCAACAGTGTGATTCCTCGCGGAGGTTGTGATCTCTCGATGAGGAAGGTGTCGGAAGTCTTGAGGGATTTTAGAATCTCGTGGGTACAGCGAGGCACAGCGAGGAAGTCGTGCCGTGTACAAGACTCTCCTGGTGTGAAAAGGACCGCCTTGAAGATCGCGAGTGAGCCGCTCCACTGCTGGTTCGTTCCACTGATGCTTGCAGGGTAAAACCGGGGTAAGAGTTCACCCTGTAATTGGTGATATAATTGGTTGTGTGGCTGCACAGTGGCGCAGTGGTTACAGCTGTTGCCTTGAAGCAAGGAGGTCCTGGGTTCGCTTCCCAGCCTGGGATCTTTCTGCACGGAGTTTGCATGGAGTATTCTCATGCATGGGTTCTCTCTGGGTGCTCCGGCTTCCTCCTATAGTCCAAAAACATGACTGTTAGGTTAACTGGTCTGTCTAAATTGTCCTTAGGTGTGTGTGTGTGTGTGTGTGTGTGTGTGTGTGTGTGTGTGTGTGTGTGTGTGTGTGTGTGTGTGTGTGTGCATGATTGTTTGTCCTGTGTGTCTCTGTGTTGTACTCTGTCCAGGGCGTACCCCGCCTGATTCCACGTTGACCACTAGAGATAGGCACCAGCCTCTATGTGTATATATATATATATATATATATATATATATATATATATATATCTTTTATTTTTAGGCCAAGCTAAAGACAGAAAAAACAAAGAGGTGGCAGTATTTATGTAGAAGGGTAGATTTACTGTGTGGTGTATGGTTAATGGCCTGAATTTGTACAGCACCTTCTTAGGGTTCTAAAACCTTAGGTTCTGGTCTTTAAGGACCTAAGCCTCCTCCCTGAAAGTAGGTTGAGAGGGGTCAGCTGATATCCGATCTGCACATTTCAGAGCTCTTGAGTTATACAGGTCTTGTACTGATGGAAGGCTGCATCCGATTACTTCCTCT
This sequence comes from Nothobranchius furzeri, assembly GCF_043380555.1. Lineage (NCBI taxonomy): Eukaryota > Metazoa > Chordata > Actinopteri > Cyprinodontiformes > Nothobranchiidae > Nothobranchius > Nothobranchius furzeri. Next base: position 78,446,025 of record NC_091741.1, read on the forward strand.
GCTGAGCGCACTACCCGTTGCAGTCTTTGTTTGTCCCTGGCAGTGGCTCCTGCGTACCGCACAGTGATGGAGGAGCTGAGTATTGATTTGATGATGGCCGTGTAGAACTGGATCATTGTCGTGGCTGGCATGCAGAGCTTCTTCAGTTGGTGCAAGAAGAACATCCTTTGCTGGGCTTTCTTGATGAACACCTCCCACTTGAGGTCATGGGTGATGGTGGACCCAAGGAAGCGAAAGGAGTTCACAGGTGAAATCTGGTTGTCTGTCAGGGTTATGCCAGGCAGTGGTGCCGGTGATCTCCTGAAGTCTACAATCATCTCCACTGACTTTTGCTCGTTCAGCACCAGGTTGTTGTTTCTGCACCAGGACACAAGGTGCTCCACCTCTCCTCTGTATGCAGACTCGTCCCCATCTGAGATAAGGCCAATGAGGGTGGTGTCATCAGCGAACTTGACCAGTTTCACCGTCTGGTGGTTTGAGGTGCAGATGTTAGTGTAGAGGGAAATGAGTAGAGGAGAGAGGACGCAGCCCTGGGGGGTTCCAATGTTGGTGATTCGGGTGTCTGAGACATTTTTTCCCAGCCTCATGTGCTGTCTCCTATCTGTCAGAAAGTCTGTGATCCAGCAGCAGATGGGGTCGGGCACATTCAGCACAGATAGCTTGTCCTGAAGGAGAGCTGGGCAGACTGTTAAATGCTGAGCTGAAGTCCACAAACAGTATCCTTCCGTAGGTTCCTGGGGAGTCCAGATGTTGCAGGATGAAGTGAAGGGCAAGATTGACTGCATCATCTACAGATCTGCTGGCTCTGTAGGCAAACTGCAGGGGGTCCAGAAGAGGGGTTGTGATTTTTTTGAGGTGGTTCAAGACCAGGCGCTCAAAGGACTTCATGGCTACTGATGTCAGCGCCTCCAGCCTGTAGTCATTTAGTCCAGTGATCTTTGTTTTTTTAGGGACTGGGACATCAATGGAGGATTTGAAGCAAGTTGGAACATGGCATGAGTCCAGAGGTGTTAAAGATCTTTGTGAAGACAGGGCTCAGCTCCTCTGCACAGTGTCTCAGAGTGGAAGAAGTCACGCCGTCTGGTCCAGGTGTCTTGTGGGTGTCTAGCTTCTTGAATATCCCATTAACATCTTCTTCCAGGACTGTTAGGGGTGAGTTGGAGGAGGGGGGTGGGGGCTTTTGTGAAGAGACTTCTGGGGGCAGGGAAGTGTGAATGACCTTGTTGTGTAGATCTAGCTGATGGGTGGTGATGTCCTGGTTGATTGGTGGGTTGTCAAATCGACAGTAGAACTCATTCAGTATGTTTGCTAACTGCAGGTCTTCCGTTGACTGAGGGGTTTTTGGCTTGTAGTTGGTTATTTGCTGAAGCCCCCTCCAAACAGAGCCTGAGTCGTTAGTTGAGAATTGTTCTTTCAACCTCTCAGAGTACCTGGATTTAGCATTTTTCACCTCCCTGTTGAACCTGTATTTTGCATTTTTGTCGCTCTCATTGTCTCTGTTTTTGAATGTGGTTTCTTTCTCCTTCCTCAGCTGACTGAGTTTAGTTGTGAACCATGGTTTGTCGTCATTGAAGCACCGCCTGGAGCGTGTTGGAACAATGCTGTTCTCGCAGTGCTTAATGTAGGATGTGACAGTGTCTGTGTACTCATCCAGGCTGTCAGTGGCTGAACCAAACACATCCCAGTCTGTTGATTCAAAACAGGAGTGAAGTTCTTCCACAGCTTGTTTGGTCCACTTTTTGGATGTCCTGACCACAGGTTTGGAGGGCTTTAATCTCTGCCTGTATGCGGGGATCAGATGGATCATGATATGATCCGATAGTCCGAGCGCAGTGCACAGTACCGCATGATAGGCTCCCTTTGTTGTTGTGTAACAGTGATCCAGCGTGTTTTCCCTGGCCGGGCAGTCAATTAATTGTCTGTATTTCGGTAGTTCTTTGCTCAGATTCCGCTTATTAAAGTCGCCAAGGGCAATAATCAGGGAGTCGGGGTGTTTTTGCTCCCCACGCAGAATTATATCTGCAAGTGCGCGCTGTGCCTCCTGCGCGTCAGCGCTCGGCGGGATGTAAACAGCGGCCAGAATGAATGAGGAGAATTCATGGGGCGAGTAAAAGGGCTTGCAATTGATGCATTCTAAAACAGGAGAGCAGAGCTGGGCGATTACAGTCACATCAGAACACCATCTGTTGTTAATATAGAAACAGACCCCCCCCCCCCCACCCACACACACACACACACACACACACCACCTTTGGTTTTCCCAGAAAGTTCGCTCTCGCGGTCTGCGCAGAGGAGATAAAAGCCATCCAGTTTGAGTGCGCTGTCCTCTGTCTGCTCACAAAACCGTGTTTCCGTGAAGAACAGGATACTGGACGAGCAGAAGTCACTATTTCTTCTCATCAGCATTGTTAGTTCATCCATTTTGTTGTTAAGTAATCGTACATTGGAGAGGAAGATCCCAGGTAACAGTGTACGCATTCCGCATCTGCGGAGGCGATCAAGCATGCCGGCCTGTTTTCCTCTTCTCCTGCGTCTCAGAACTTGCAGCAGATCAGCTGCCGGTGCTAGAAAGATCAGTAGCAACTCCCTTGGAGTGATAGATCTTATGCTCATAAGCTCCTCTCTGGGGTATAAGTATCCTGACACCAAATTAAAACAAAAAATTACAAAAAACAAGCAAATCAAAGTGCACCGAGCTACCAAGGCAGCCATCTGCGGCGCCATCTTGGACGCAGTTGCAGCGCACCAGGCTACAGACCAAAACTGACAGACCATTTGCTGCTGTGGCCCCCCAGACTCTGGACTTCTCTCCCCGATGGCATTTCTAACCGTGACATCAAAAAGCTATCTGCAGTGGATAAAGTAGAAATTATTTATACATTTTTGAAGGAATCACAATTCAGAATAGCTGAAAATACCATTTTAAGATTGCTTCTACAATTTGTTTGCCTTTTTTCCATCACCTGAAAGGGATGAAGAGCTACTAGAATGTTATCAAAGTATACAACTATGGATTTTGACCCTGACCAACACTACATTCTGTTCTCTAGGCTTTCCATTTCAGATTCAAATGGACAAAAATCCTTCATGTAAGCATAAAAAATGGGTTAAGTCTCCCATCTATAATCAAACTCCATTTGTTGGGGCTTTTGGGGCTTTTGGTACACACTGACGCATTTGTAAAAACTCTGTATGAGGGAGAGACTGCATGATTAAGAAAGGAGAAACTTTTTTTCTTTCTTTTTTTTCTTTTACTTGAGTCCTCAATTGGTTCTGCTGCTTGTTGCCTAGTAACTGCAATCCCCTTTTGAACGGCTCTCTTCCTTGCTCAAAATATCACTAAAGATACACATTCACTCTTCCAGACACTCTTATCGACATTGGGACAATAAAGTCCATTTTAGAAAAACAATGCACGTAAGAACGCGTTTTAATCTCCCACCCTCCCACCTCCCTACACACATGTTTTACCGGGATGTCAAGCTAAATTTACTGAGTATTCTTTGTGTGTTCTGGCAGATAATGACGGCTTTCTGGCAGAAAACTGGTAGTTAGCTGGTACGTTGAATGTAATTGCAACAGTGGCAGATACATTTGACTAGAGTCAATCTGAATTTTTTTAATAACCCACTTGACGCTCTGTGGTACACTGAGTGTTGTTAATCAGCTGGTTACTGTCAAATCAGACACTCCACATAACCTGCTTTTACTGGCATTAAATGGAAACTCAATTATCCCATAGCTTTTAAGGAAAACTTGATTGCAAGACATAGAAAGGAGTTCAGAAAAGAAGTACAGTATATGGAGGAACATACAATATTTATACCGTGAGAATTATGGTATAGGCACACATTCTGCCTGCCATTTGCTACACAGCCTCTTTTTCAGAGCAGTGGGGTCATCAGTGGGTCAGTGCTTAAAGAAGGTAAATGTCTGTACATAAAGACAGATTTTAGGATACGTTTTCATATACTGAGCTCTAATGTATTAGTATATTTTGTCGAAAAAAGGTGACAAATTCCTGTATCACCAGTTTGAAGAAATGCAGATTAGTTTTGCATAGATTGACAAGCTTACAGCTAGTCGGTCACAGCAGAGCCTGTTCCAAAGTAGACAGCTATCTAATCTCACACTTATAACTGTGGATCATATTTGTAAATCCTGAGCTAACCAACTCTACCTCTGCATGCCCCCTCGACATCATATCTCATCGGTCCCAGCGTGCTCTCTATAATTATCGCTTTCCTGATTTCTGGCCAGGTCCCTGCTTACTATAAGAATGCTGCAATCCATCTGCTTCTTAAAAACCCAATCCTGATCCATCATGGTCCTGCTGAACCTGACTGCAGCCTTTTACACTGTTGACCATCACCTGCTACCAGAGAGTCTGAGAGACTGGGTAAGCCTATTGGGATCGTCTCTGGAGTGGTTCTCCTCTCATCTGTCGGAGAGTTCCTTTATGCTTACTGCAACTCTCTTTTTGCTTATCTGAGCAAAACCTCCCTGAACCGTCTACAGGTAGTTCAGAATGCCTGTGCTCGGCTTCTGACCAAGTCCTCCAAACACACCCACATCACCCCGCTTCTCCTCCAGCTTCACTGGCTGCCAGTCAACTTCAGAGTTCATTTCAAGATCCTGGTTCTGGTCTATAGGGCCTTACATGGACAAGCACCATCATTGGTGATCTTCTCAGTCCCTACACCCCCAGCAGGTCCCTGAGGTCCTGGCCATTAAATACAGTCCGTGCTGGAGGCACTTATATAGGCTTTACAGCTCTGCAACAAGCAGTCAAGGCTGCCTTTTGGGGGCAAATGTGGCAGAGGAGTTAATTCCTGCCCTTAATCTATCTGTCCCAGTTGGGTGCTCGAAGGGGCCGGTGGCGCCTGTGTGCAGCAGCTTCTGTCAGGGCATCCCAGGGCAGCTGTGGCTACAGGAAGGATGATGGCGGGCTGAGCTTGGGTGAAAGAATTTCGTTGGCCGTTTACCTGATCAGCTTTGAGGAGGAAGGAGCAGCGAAACCGAGGAGAAACAAGATCCCAACACAGCTCCAGATGGATCTGCTGTCAGCTCCTCACTGGAGACTTTGACAGGGAGGAGATATTGCTGGTTGCTGAGGTGCAGCAAGGAGCGCCGAACTTGGCATGGTCTCATCGGCCCGACCTAGCGGTACCAGGCCCGGCAGCGCAGAACCCGGTGTGGTTATATCAGCCGGCCCAGCGGCACCGGACCCGACGTGGATCCATCGGCCGACCTGGCCCGGCAGCGCCGAACCCGGCGTGGTTACACTGGCCCAGCCCAGCAGCACAGAGCCTGACGTGGTTCTATTGGCCCGGCCCAGCGGTACCGAGCCTGACGTGGTTCTATTGGCCCGGCCCAGCGGTACCGAGCCCGGCGCGGTTCCATCGGCCCGGCCCAGCAGCGCCGAACCCGGCATAGTTCCGCCGACTGGGCCTAGCGACACCGACACCGGAGGGGTGCTGCTAAGCCAGACTCAACAACACTCATCACGTCGCGGTGAGCACAGGACCAAAGGACGACGGTTGCAGATGAATGGAAGAGATGCCAGGAGGAAGAGCCGGTGGACGAGGTAAAGAAATGGCCACAGAAGACCTGGAGGAGATCAAACGATCTCTGAATTTTATGTCAGGTGAACTGTCAAAAGTAACATCACAGCAGGATCGGTTATTGAGACTGATGGAGGAGGTGAAAAAGCTTAAAATACTGTTAGCTGAAAAAGATAAGAAGATTTCGGCCTTAGAGCAAAGAGTTGATGAACTTGAACAATATACAAGACGAGAGGATTTGGTGATAATGGGACTAGAAACCCGACACAGAAGCTGCACAAAAGCAGTAGCAAATCATGACGCAGCAGAAGAGGCTTCAGACAAAGAACTTGAGACACTAGAGCAGCAAGTTGTTACTTTTCTGCACAGCAAGAACATAACTATTCAAAGAGATGCTATATCAATATGTCATGCACTGCCAAAAAAATTTGAGAAAGCTAGACCAACTATTATTGTTAGGTTTACCAGCAGAAAACAAAGAAACAGCGTTCTGTTACAAGCAAACAAGCTTAGAGGCACCAATGTGTACATAAATGAACATTTAACCAAAAAAAATGGGACAATAGCTAGAGAGGCACGGATGCTAAAAAAGCAGAAAAAAAGTGTAGCTACATGGACAAGGAATGGGAGTGTATGGATCAGAGAACAAGAAGGGTCACAGGCTAAGATAATAAAGGAGCTGGGAGAACTGGAAAAATTTAATAAACAGTGAAAGTTGGAAGAGGGATGTAGAATCAAGTAAAATCTCATATAGCATCACATAAATAAGATACAAGTAAACCACAACAAAAGCATATGGACATAACAACAAATACATATGAGGAACTAGAATACAAGATATCTGACCCTGGAAAGGAACTAGAAAATAATTTGTACATACATATGAATAATAAATGTGAATATTTTAGTGAACAAGAACTAAGTGATTCAGTTTTGACAGAAGGTACACTCTCGCATCATTCACTTCAATAGTAGAAGTTTGAATTGCAATTACTCATTGAGCTCCACTGGCTACCACTAGCAGCACGCATCAAATTCAAATTGCTAACACTAGCATACAAAGTCCAAGACGGTACGGCTCCCATCTACCTGAATCCTCTTGCAAAGGCTTACGTCTCGGTCCGGCCGCTCCGGTCATCACAGGATTGTCGGCTAGCAGTGCCTACACCACGCTCAGGACAATCCAGACTTTTCTCATGCATCGTTCCACAAATGTGGAATGACCTTCCTAACACTACCAGAACTGTGGCTTCCTTTTATATTTTCAAGAAACTCCTGAAGACCCTGCTCTTCAGAGAGCATCTTCTTAACTAGCACCTTGTCTGCACCCGTCCCTCCTCTCTACTGTCCACTCCTTGTTCCCTCCTCTCCATGACTGATGTCAATTTGTTGTTGTTACTATTGTTGTTAGCCTCAAGGGCAAAATGCTGATTATCACTTGTAAGTCGCTTTGGACAAAAGCGTCTGCTAAATACATAAACATAAACATAAACATACTTTGAAATATTGGATTATTTAACACAAAATAAAAAACCTTTTCAAATCATTGCTATAACAGAAACATGGTTAAAAGAAGGAGATGAGGAGGAGGTACAAATAGAGGGGTATGAAATGTACTTTATGAATCGGATTAATAAAAGAGGTGGTGGTGTTGCACTGTATGTATGTCACAATTTAAAAAGTAAAGTCATTCATAACATGTCAACAGCCATCCAAGATGTAATGGAAATAATCACTACTGAAATAATCTCTGAAAAGACAAAAAACAATAATAAGTTGTATCTATAGAGCACCTGGATCTTGTGTAGAATCATGTACAAATATAATTACTGAGATGTTGAGTGGAATCTGTAACAAGGATATATTTCTCTGTGGGGACTTTAATGTTGATCTGGAAAATGTAAACAATTCAAAGACAGCAAACGACTTCATAAATTCAATGTATCTGCTGGGTCTGTTTCCACTGATAACCAAACCAACAAGAATTGACGTGCATAGCTCAACAATTATAGATAATATATTTACTAATGCTTCAGAGGGGATAGAGAGAAGTGGAATAGTGATGACTGATATCAGTGATCATCTGCCAATTTTCACAGTCGATAATAATCACCAGATCAAAAATCAACAGAAAATGGAAAAACTTATAAGGGACAGGTCACAAAACGCTATAGACGCACTAAAAAGAGATCTGGAACAACAAACTGGGATGCAGTATATGTTGATGATGCAAACTTGGCTTACAATTCTTTTATAGGAATATTATGTAGTCAATATGACAAACACTGTAAAACAAAAACTCAAACTAAAAGAGGGAGGATGAACAAACCATGGATGACAAAAGGGCTGCTGAACGCCTGTAAGAAAAAAAATACATTATATAGATGTTTTTTAAAACTAAGAACAAGTGAAGCAGAAAGGAAAAATATAAGAATAAATTAGTTTATATAATCAAAAGACAAAAAAAGGAATATTATAGCAATTTATTAGAAAAAAACAAAAATGATATTAGAGCAACTTGGGGAATAATAAATAATGTCATAAAAAGAAATTAAATAGCTTCAACTGTTCCAAATTATTTTCAAAACAGACAGTCTGAAATTAGTGAAACCAGTAAAATAGTAAATGAATTTAACAATTTTTTTTACTAATGTGGGACCTGACTTGGCAAAAAACATTCCAAAAACAACTAATTATAGAATAGGCGAGAATATCAAAAGCAATAAAAACAGTATATATTTAAGTCCAGTAACTAGTGATGAAATAAGAAATATTATCAATAAATGCATCAATAAAAGAATTGCTGACTGTGATGGTTTAGACATAATATTAATAAAAAATATAATAGAAAGTATTATTCATCCATTGACTAACATATGTAATTTATCTTTTGCAACAGGGACATTTCCTAACAGGATGAAAATTGCAAAAGTCATACCACTTCATTAAAGTCGAGACAAACATATATTTTCCAACTATAGACCAATATCTTTATTGTCACAATTCTCAAGAATATTTGAAATATTAGGTATTGCTAGGTTGGACCGATTCCTGATCAAAGAAGAGATATTAAATGGCAGTCAGTATGGTTTTAGAACAAATCATTCAACATCCATGGCATTAATGGAATTAACAGAAGAAATATCAGAAGCCATTGACAAAAAAAACTCATCTCATAAGTATCTTTATTGATTTGAAAAAAGCATTCGATACAGTGGATCATAAAATTCTTAATAAAAAAATTTGTAAATATGGCATCACAGGGATGGCCCTAAAATGGATAATAAGCTATCTTACCAATAGGCAGCAATATGTTCAAATAAACAACACAAAATCACATATAAATAACATTACTTGTGGTGTACCACAAGGGTCGGTATTGGGCCCTAAACTATTCATCATTTATATAAATGACACTGTTGAGGTATCCAATATATTAAAATGCACCTTATTTGCAGATGATACAACTTTTTTATTATTCAGGAGATAATGTTGAGCAGATGATAGAAGTGATACAAACAGATGAAAAAAAATTAAACTATGTTTGATGGGAAGAAACTATCATTAAACAGTGATAAATCATGTTTTATGATATTTAGTAATACATATTCAAAGGATGACATTTTATTAAATATAGATGAGATTAATATTAAAAGAGTTAAAGAAGTCAAGTATCTGGGAGTCATCATTGATGAAAAATGTCTTGGAAATTGCATATAAACAGTGTCAAAACTAAAATGTCTAAAACTATTGCACTGTTACATAGAGCAAAAAGGTTACTTGATAATAATTCACAATATTTGTTATATAACTCACTGATCATACCATACCTGAACTTCTGCATTGAAATCTGGGGAACAACATATAAAATTTACATTTACATCTTACAGAAAAAATCAATAAGAATAATCACAAGGAGCAGCTACAGAGATCCGTCCAATCCATTATTTATAAAATTAAAAACATTGAAATTCTATGACCTGGTGGACTACAATATTTTAAAATGTATGTATAATGCAAGCAAAAGGAACGTACCTGCAGGTTTAATCAAAAGATTTACAAAAAGACATAGGAAATATGATTTAAAAGGACATGAATTATTTAACATACCTAGACATCGGATACTCATAAAGGAACATTTTGTGTCCATATATGGAGTTCAATTGTGGAATAAATTAAATACTGAAATCAGGAATGCAAAAACAATATTGACTTTCAAAAAAAGAAATAAAAAAGGAACTGATTAACTTATATAGATCTGTTATATAAATGTGTGAGGGGAGGGGGGTTGGGGGATGAAAGAAAAAAAAGGGAAAAGGAAACAATTCTATGTATGCATATGTGTAAATATGTATGTATATAGGTCTATAACATGTGTCACTTGTTTTCTCTATTTTTTTCAATTCATGGGTTGAGGTTGTGTCGGCCAACCAGTCCAGCAACCATATTGTTCAAGATTTTTAAGAATCATATGATTGTTTCATTTGTATTAATGTTATTTTAGTTAAAAGGGGCGGATAACATAAGTTTTTCTTCTTTCTGTCCCCTTTTTCATTTTGGCTTGTAGCAATTTAGTTCTGTATTTTTATTTTAATGTCAATAAATGAAAAGAAAAAAAAAGAAAAGTCCAGTGACCAAAGCCTACGGGTTGCAGCACACCAGGCTAAAGACCAAATGTGACAGATCATTTGCTGCTGTGGCCCCAGACTCTGGACTTCTCTCCCACTTAGCCTGAGATCAGTGGACTCAGTGGCCTCCTTTAAGCAGCTGAAAACGCATTAGTTCAGGTTGGCTTTTGCGTGACCTTCCATTGATTCTTCCTCACTACCTTCTCTTCATGCTATTCTTTCTACCTTTTCTGTCCTTCTCCAGATTCTACTCCAGATTTTATTTCTTCCTTCACATTTTTAACCAATTTTTTCCTTTTTCCCTATTTTTGTTACAATTTTACAAAAATATAGTTTTAATTTTCAGTTTTTGTTCTTGTGATGCACCTCATGATTTTTATCTTGAGGCGCTATGTATAAAAATAATTTCTTTTTCTGTTTCAGAAATTACCATTTGTGGTCGTCATGTATTTTGGGTATTTCTCTGCTTCAAACTGCACAGATATTTACAAAGGAGATTGTCATTGTAGCTATGGTTCACATTAAATGTTGAGACGCTTGTCACGTTTAAGTGACTTGTGACTTGACCTGAGGTACTGGACTTCGAAAAAATACTCAGCATGTCACCTGTACACTAACAAAAGCTTTGGAAAGTTGTGGTGAGTAAATATGTCAAGAAGTCTAACGAAACACAACACGCTAACATTAGCACCACCTATCATGCTAACTCTGATAAAAACAATTTCACTCTATCTTCTGGATAAAAACCGGTGGTTGAAATTGGAAGTTGGTCTTGGAGATTAATAGAACTTAGACTGAGAAACCATCTAAAGGTTCAGGAACCCTTTGCAGGTGTTATACTAATTAGCTGATTAGAGTGCAACCCTTTGATTCTAGAATATTGTAACGAGCTGACTGGCGGATCCGTAAAAACACCAAACACAGAATGACAGTTAAACGAGTTTATTTAAAGGAGAGAGGCAGAGGCAATGTCAGGAGGCAGGAGGTCGTTACCGGGAGATCTGAAGCAGAGAATAATCCACAAGGGAGATCCAGGAAGCGAAGTCGGGGACGGAGCAGAGTCGGAGCCAGAGGATCAGAAAGGCAGCGGTGCAGACAAGGTAGTCCAAGAATCGGAGTCGGAGACGGAGCAGAGTCGGAGCCAACAGGATAATCCAATAATCAAGGTCAGGAACGGAACAGAGTCGGGATCAGGAGACAAGGTAAGAGAATGCTGGAGAATCTACTAGGAGAACGTTCGATAATCTGGCAATGGCTGGGTGGCTGAGTGGATATTAAATAGCAGGAGGAGCAGGTGTGGTGAATAAGGTTGATGACGGAACAGGTGAAGTGAATGGAGCTGATGAGGTGCAGCAGTGGTTGCTGTGGTAACAGGTCTTTGGCAGGAACAGGATCATGACAGTACCCCCCCCCCCCCTCAAGGACCGGCACCAGCCGGTCCACCCGGCTGGTCAGGATGGGTCCGGTGGAAGTCGCGGATAAGGGAACCATCGAGGATGTCCCTGGCGGGAACCCAGGAACGCTCCTCAGGACCAAACCCCTCCCAATCCACCAGGTACTGAAGTACCCGACCCCAGCGCCTGGATCGTAGGAGCCGCCGCACATCCCAAACCGGCCCACCCCCCACCAGCCGGGCGGGCGGAGGGGGCCCGGAGGCGGGCACAAGTGCCGAGGAGACGACGGGCTTGATCCTGGAGACGTGAAAGGTGGGATGGATGCGAAGGGGTCCGGGGAGACGGAGGCGGACCGCAGCAGGGTTAATGACCTTAGACACAGGGAAGGGACCAATGAACCGAGGCGCCAGCTTGCGGCAATCCACCCTGAGGGGAACATCCTTAGTGGACAACAACACCCTTTGCCCAAGACTGTAGGTAGGAGCAGGAATGCGATGATGGTTAGCAGAGCGGGAGTAGACTGCAGAGGAGTGGACGAGGTTCCTGCGGGCCATCCTCCAAGCCCGATGACACCGGAGAGCGGCCGCCTGGGCCGAAGGAACCCGGGACACATGGTCCTGCAGGGAGAACACAGGAGGCTGAAAACCATAGACGGCATAGAACGGAGACACACCTGTGGAACTTGACGGCAGGGAGTTAAGGGCATGCTCCACCCAAGGCAGGTTACGGGACCAGGAGGTCGCATCGTCCTCACAAAGTGCCCGGAGTCTGGTCTCCACCTCCTGGTTGATCCTCTCCGATTGTCCATCGGTCTGGGGGTGAAAACCGGATGAGAGGCTCACTTGAATGCCCAGACGAGCACAGAACTCCCTCCAAAAGCCAGAGACGAACTGAGGACCACGATCAGAGACAATGTCCAGGGGTAATCCATGAAGGCGAAACACCTCTCTCGCCATGATGTCAGCCATGTCTTTGGCCGAGGGGAGTTTCCTAAGAGGAACCAGATGGGACATTTTCGAGAAACGGTCTACGATGGTGAGAATTACCTTGAAACCATCAGAAGGAGGAAGAACCGTGATGAAATCCATGCTGATGTGAGACCAGGGACGGCGGGGAATGGACAATGGTCGTAATAATCCAGCCGGGGGTTGTTGAGAGGTCTTGGCTTTGGCACAGGTAGGACAGGCTGAAACAAACTCTTTAACATCTCTAGACAGGGTAGGCCACCAGAAATTATTGCGTACAAGGACCATCGTTTTGGAGATGCCAGGATGGCAATAGAGACGGGAGCTGTGGCAGAAGGTGAGTACCTGGGAACGGAGGGCATCAGGAACGAACAGGCGATCGGGAGGACACTGGGGAGGCACAGGATACTGCTGGTGTGCCTGTCGGAGTTGATTCTCCAGCTCCAATCTGGATGCTCCAAGCAATATCCTTTGTGGGAGAATCAGAGTGTCAGGGTCGTAGTCCTGGTTGGTTATTGCGGGTTCCATAGATCTGGACAGGGCATCGGGTTTTGTGTTCTTTTCTCCTGGGCGATAAGACAGAGTGAAGTTGAAACGACTGAAAAATATCGCCCACCTGGCTTGTCGAGCATTGAGTCTTTTAGCTGTTTTGATGTATTCCAGGTTCCGATGATCGGTCCACACAATGAATGGTGTAACAGCCCCCTCCAGCCAATGCCGCCATTCCTCCAGAGCGAGTTTGATGGCCAAAAGTTCCCGATCCCCGACATCATAATTGCGCTCTGTGGATGAAAGAGGCTTGGAGAAAAATGCACATGGATGTACTTTATCATCCCTGGACCTCTGACTGAGGACAGCCCCAACTCCAAAGGCAGAGGCATCAACTTCCACAATAAACTGTCTTGTGGTATCGGGTAAATGCAGGACTGGTGCGGACGTAAACATGTCTTTGAGCTTTTGAAATGAGTCCTGGGCTGACTTGTTCCATAGAAAACTGACCTTGTTGGAAGTGAGGGCATGCAGGGGTGCAGCGATCTTACTGTAACCTTTGATGAATCTCCGATAGAAGTTGGCGAATCCTAGGAACCGTTGGAGCTGTTTGCGGGTTGTGGGAATGGGCCAGTTGACGACGGCAGAAGTTTTAGCAGGATCCATGGCGATCTGATTAGGAGAGATAGTGAAACCAAGAAAAGAGACAGTGGTACGATGGAATTCACACTTTTCAGCCTTGACAAACAGGTTATTCTGGAGGAGGCGGAGAAGTACAGCATGTACATGTTTCTGGTGGGTCTCTGGATCAGGAGAAAAAACCAAAACATCATCGAGATAGACGAACACATAGCTGCCCACCATGTCTCTAAGAACATCGTTAATGAGGGCCTGAAAAACAGCAGGTGCATTAGTTAGTCCAAATGGCATCACCAGATACTCATAATGTCCCGTGGGGGTGTTAAAAGCAGTCTTCCATTCATCTCCTTCACGTACACGAACCAAGTGGTAGGCATTGCGTAGATCTAGTTTAGTGAATATTCGGGCACTGTGAAGAGAGTCAAAAGCAGTGTTTATGAGTGGTAAGGGGTAACGATTTTTTATGGTTATGTCATTCAGGGCACGATAGTCAATACAAGGTCTGAGGGAACCATCTTTCTTTTCCACAAAGAAAAACCCAGCCCCGGCTGGGGAGGAGGATGGTCGGATAAGTCCTGCCTGAAGTGATTCCTGAATATATTTGGTCATGGCCGTTTGTTCGGGAATAGAGAGGGAAAACAAACGGCCCCTAGGAGGAAAGGTACCAGGTAATAAGTCAATAGCACAGTCATATGGGCGGTGAGGTGGAAGAGAGGTGGCACGATGTTTGTTGAAAACCTCTTTCAGATCATGGTACGCCTTGGGTACCTTCGAAAGGTCAGGGTAGATGTCCTGGGAATCCTGCATAGACTGAGTAGATGGTGAGGCATAGTTTAAACAGTTATGATGGCAGTGAGCAGACCATTGAAGAATCTTTCCTTTGCACCAGTCAATTTGTGGGTTGTGTTTTTGTAAACAGGTGTTGCCCAAAATGATGGGAAGACTAGGAGATTTAATAACCAGAAATTTTAGAGTCTCTGTGTGGTTACCTTCAATCCTCATGTTTATAGGTTTCGTCTCCTGGGTAGCACGATACATAGTATGACCATCAATAGCCAGAATATCCTGAGTCCCCGACACGGGTTGAAGCTCCAATCCCAAAGTCTTGGCCGTGTTATAATCCATGAACTCTGTGTCAGCGCCAGAGTCAATGAATACTGGTAGCTTAGTTTCCTGATTTGCGTAGGAAAATACGGCAATGATTGGAGGTCTGGACGAGGACTTCGGATTAATGTGACCCAGTAGACGCCTCTGGATATCTACTGGGCCTGTCCTTTTAACGGGCAGTTCCGAATTATGTGCCCCGGGTTGCCGCAATACAGACATAGATTAAGATTCCTCCTTCTGGTCTTCTCTTCGGGTGATAATTGTGACCTGCCCAGTTGTATGGGTTCCTCAGTCCGGATGGGAGTAGAAGCACAACCAGTCTTAGATAATTCACCTGAGAATGACTGACGATCAGGACGGTAAGGGGCTGGTGCAGGCTGATTAATATTCCGGGTTGTTCTGTCTCTCCTGTATTCCAATAGTCGAAGATCAATCCTAGTAGCGAGGTTCTCCAGTTCTACCAAGGTCTTAGGGAATTCCCGGGTGGACATCTCGTCTTTGATTCTGTCAGAAAGACCTTAGTAAAACATGTCCATTAGAGCGGGCTCATTCCAGTCACTGGTGGCAGAAATCGCATGGAAGTCAATGATGTAATCCGTGACTCTTCTGTTATCCTGTTTTAATGTCATGAGTTTGCGGGTGGCTTCACGACCAGGTAATAGTGGATCAAAAATCCTTATAAGTTCATGAGCAAAATCATGGTAATTGTAACAGATTCCAGAGTTCCTTGCCCATTCTCCAGTTCCCCAAACACGGGCTTGTCCTGACAATAAGGAAATGACGTATGCCACTCGTGATCGCTCCGTGGGGAACGAGGAAGGCTGCAGCTCAAACTGGATCTCACATTGTGTAAGAAATGCGCGGCAGTTCTTTGAGTCACCTCGGAATACTTCAGGCGGAACCAGACGTGGCTCATGAATAGGAGAACTTCGGGGCAGGAGGGTGGAGTCTGGCGTTAAACCGGAAGCAGCTGGCTGCGATATCTGCTGGTTAGCTCGTAGCAAGTTTAGCATTTCCTCCGTCTTGTTTTCCAGTTTGTTTATTGCCGTCTCCACACTAACACGCCACTCTGATGTTGGGTTCGGTTCCATTGTGGCCAGATTATTCTGTAACGAGCTGACTGGCGGATCCGTAAAAACACCCAACACAGAATGACAGTTAAACGAGTTTATTTAAAGGAGAGAGGCAGAGGCAATGTCAGGAGGCAGGAGGTCGTTACCGGGAGATCTGAAGCAGAGAATAATCCACAAGGGAGATCCAGGAAGCGAAGTCGGGGACGGAGCAGAGTCGGAGCCAGAGGATCAGAAAGGCAGCGGTGCAGACAAGGTAATCCAAGAATCGGAGTCGGAGACGGAGCAGAGTCGGAGCCAACAGGATAATCCAATAATCAAGGTCAGGAACGGAACAGAGTCGGGATCAGGAGACAAGGTAAGAGAATGCTGGAGAATCTACTAGGAGAACGTTCGATAATCTGGCAATGGCTGGGTGGCTGAGTGGATATTAAATAGCAGGAGGAGCAGGTGTGGTGAATAAGGTTGATGACGGAACAGGTGAAGTGAATGGAGCTGATGAGGTGCAGCAGTGGTTGCTGTGGTAACAGGTCTTTGGCAGGAACAGGATCATGACAAATATTGAATCTTTTCACAATATCCTAATTGTTTCAGATTTAGAATGTGAGGTTTTCATAAGCTGTAAGTCATAATCATCACAACTGTAACAAATAAAAGCTGAAATATTTGGCTTTGTGTGTGGTGAGTCTATCTCATATATTAGTTTCTCCTTTTAAGAAATAAGTGACCTTTTGCACCATATTTAAATTTTTCGAGTTTCACCTGTATAACACTGCTTCCGATCGCTATTTCATATTACTTCTGCTAGAATAACTGTGTAATGTCAAACTTTTGGTCTTGCTTATTTTCCTCTTACTAGTTATTTCTTTAATACGTTTTGCCCTTGGCCTAGTTCAGGCTAGCTGCTCATGTGTCAAGATTGCCCAACTCATTTTTACTTTTCATACCCAAGGTAGCACTCTCTAATCAGCTGCAAGATATTTTGTGTAACAGGGAAGTAATTCAGTGGATTCCCAAGTGCTAATTGGGGATGGTGGGATTTATTGCCTTGCTAAGAGATGGCTAACAGTTAATGGGTGAAAAAAATCTGCAAGAAAGGAAACAAATCGAGGGACCTGTTCTTTCTTATAAATAGACAAAGCATTGTGAAATCCCTTCACCTCTAAAACTTCTTTTAAATATTCTTGTTATATCATGAGATATTTTTAATTACTTTTTGATTCTGAAAAGTATTTTGCTGGTTAAATTATAAAAAAAGGTGTCTATTACTAAACTGTTGCACTCCTGTAGCCAGCTACTTTCTGATTAACTCTATTAACTGTATCTGTTAGTTCTTTAGACTTAAGGTTCCTATGAAAGTTTAATCAAATCCATGCTTTTATGACAAAATGCAGAGAAATGACCTAAAAATCAAACATTATTCCTGGTAAGTGAGATGGCGCTCGCGCGGGTGCACGCTGCGAGCTGCTCGTCCTCTTTATGCAGTGGTACCTTGCTTTTTACTGGCTTTTATTGGCGTTTTATTGGCTTTTATGCATTTTTGTTGTCTCTGATGACTTTTTTGTATGGTGTGGATTCTCTGGTGACATACGATCGAGCTGCGCTGCTGTGGCTTCGTCCTCCCGTTGATGTAGCGGGTTGCACGAGCTGGGAACCTCACGGATGGCGCTTCTGGTTGGACTCCCCGTGTGCTCTCTCCCCCCAAGCCGTGATGTGTCGGCCCTCTGTCCGCCCCAGATCGAGAAGGAAGCATCGGAGAAGACGGGGAAAGAGAGGTAGCCGGCACGTGAGACGTTGGGCTGGATCCCTGAAGAAGCGGCTGGCCCGATTCGGCACAGCTTCTGACCCGGTGGTTCCGAGATGTCTCATGAATTACCCTGCGCCCTGCCTAGGGAACTTGGCTGGCTCTGAGAGTGAGCTTGCACCTCGCCACGGCCAATTGGCTCGAAGACCTCGCCAGACTGGGGCTTGCTGGGAGAATCTGCGCTCGGTTAAAGGCACAGAGTTAGAGGGGACTGGGCCCGTGCGCGATCTCGGTGCCGCAGCCCCGCCGCAGCCCCGCCGCAGCCCCGGTTTGGTCTGGTCAATGCCAGGTCTGTGCTGAACAAAACTTTTATTCTTTGTGACTTTTTTATTCAGTATGACTTGGGTTTTCTCTGCATCTGTGAGTCATGGATCCTGTTTGGTGACTCAAGCGCCCTGCTGGAGCTGGTACCACCTGGCTGCTCCTGTTTTAATATCCCCAGATCACGGGGCAGAGGTGGAGGGCTGGTTGCTGTTTTTAAATCCAGCTTTCCTTGTAAACAGCTTACACCCACCATGTCATTTTCTTCCTTTGAACTGTGCATCTTCCCCCACCTGCTCGTTGTGCTGATTTATCGCCCTCCAAAGACTGACTCTAACTTCCTTAATGATTTCTGTGATCTTGTGGCAGACTGCATCCTAAAATATGACTATGTCCTATTTTTTGGTGATTTTAACATCCATATCTGCTGTCCTGAGCTTGCTAAAGGCTTTTTGAATTTGCTAGATTCATTCAATTTGACTCAATGGGTATCGTCCCCAACTCATGCCAGGGGTCACACCCTGGACCTGGTTATCTCTTTTGGTCTCCCTGTCATGAACCTTGTGACTTTGCCTCCTGTGTTCTCTGACCACTCTCCTATACTCTGTGATGTTACGTTGCCATGTCCTGTCCCTGTGTGTGAAGCTCCAGCTACTAGGTTCAGAGCCCTGGATGCAGAAACTATTTCAAAGTTTGTGGACTGTATGTCTGTAAGGTTAGAGACCTTTAACCCAGATTCATATAACATTGATCACTATTCACAACACTTTGATGTACTTTGTAATCAGGTCCTGGACGTGGTTGCCCCTCTCAAATTATGCAAGTCTAGGCCTAGGAGGGAGCCTTGGCTCTCTGATGTCACACGGGCTTGTAGGCGGGCGTGTAGAGCCTCTGAGAGAAAGTAGAAAAAGGATGGCCTACAGGTCTTGCGTGAGTAGTTCAGAGAATCACTGGTTGCTTATCAGGATGCTGTGAGGGCTGCTAGAACTGCATATTTTGCAGACATCATCGAAACTAACTCCAAGAATCCCAGGATTCTCTACAAAACACTAAATTCTGTTCTGGTGTATCAAGAGCCTAGCTCCATGTCTCCTACAGCTGCTGGAAACTCTGAAGATTTTCACAGATTCTTTGTTCATAAAGTATCAGGCATTAGAGCAGCTATTTCTGGTAACTCTATTGACCCTGTTCCAGTTCCTCCATCACCACCCACCCTGGGCTCCCTCAATACTGTTTCATACTCTGAGCTGAGTAAGCTTGTTGCGAGGCAGAAGCCATCTGGCTCTTCACGTGATGTTCTGCCGCCTCGTCTCTGGAAGGCTACCTTTCCGTGTCTTGGCCCATCACTTGGTCGGACTATCAATGGGAGCCTCAGCACAGGTGTTGTCCCAGCTGCTTTGAAAGCAGCAGTTATTCGACCGACCCTGAAGAAACCTGGTGCTGATGTCTCTGTGATTGCAAATTACAGGCCTATCTCTACCCTGCCCTTTACATCAAAACTGCTTGAGAAAGTTGTTTTTCAGCAGCTGGTCTCACATTTAGCTGACTCTGATCTGTTCGAGGTTTTTCAATCAGGGTTCAGGTCTGGCCATAGCACGGAGTCAGCTCTACTGAGGGTCCTAAATGATATCTATCTATCACTAGATCAGGGTACATCTGTGGTGCTTCTGTTGTTAGACCTGACAGCAGCCTTCGACACAGATGACCACGCTATTCTACTCGATCGCTTGGAACGATGGGTTGGGATCAAAGGGTCTGCTCTGGACTGGTTTAGATCGTATCTCCACAACAGGACATTCTGCGTTAAACTGGGTGATGTTTTTCATCTTGGGAAGGGCTCCGCTGGGGGTTCCCGCAGGGATCGATCCTTGGTCCTCTTTTGTTTGAAATTTATCTGCTACCTCTGGGGTCAATCTTTCGTAAACATGGCCTATCATTCCATCTCTATGCGGACGATTGCCAGATTTACTCTCCATTGTGTCAGGAGAAAGGTCACTCTATCCAGTTCTTTGTGTCCTGTCTTAACAAGGTGAAGTCTTGGCTACTGGCCAACTATCAGCATCTGAATGAGGGAAAGACAGAGCTCATTGTTTTTCACCCCAACAGCAGGAATGTGGATCATTATGTTGATCTTGGCCCTCTTTCTCCCTACTCAAAACCAGTTGTTACCAGTTTGGGGGTGAAACTTGATGCTGGACTTAAATTTGATGCTCACATCAATTCTGTGATCCGGTCCAGTTTCTTTCACCTGAGACGCCTTGCAAAAATCAAGCATATGCTGTCGAGAGCCCACCTGGAGCGGGTACTGCATGCCTTTGTAATTTCTAGGCTTGACTACTGCAACTCTCTCTATGCAGGGTTGTGTCAGTCATCACTGCGTCGCCTACAGGTTGTGCAGAACAGCACAGCCAGGTTCCTGACTGGGACCAGGAAACGGGACCACATCAGTCCGGTTCTGGCCTCCCTGCCCTGGCTTCCGGTTTGCTATGACCTCACAATTCAAAATCCTCGTCTTTGTTTATCATTTCTTCCAGGGTGGTGGTCCCCCCTATCTAGCCACACTCCTGAACAAACATTCCCCATCATGTGCTCTGCGCTCCTCTGACCAAGGCCTGCTCGCTGTCCCTCGTTCTAGGTGTCGTACTCGCGGGGACCGGGCTTTCTCAGTCCTAGCACCGTCACTCTGGAACCAGTTGCCACCCTCAGTTAGGCTGTCCCCACCTCTGCCAGTCTTTAAGAGTCGCCTAAAAACACACCTCCTCCGCTTGGCATTTCCAGAACATGTTTGATTTTGACCCTCTTTTATGCTGAATTTATTTCACAGTTTTCATTGGTTCACTCAATCCATTGTTTTACACATTTGTCCTGTACCAGAATGTTTCACCTATTTTGTAATTTGTATTTTGTAGACTTGCTTTTATTTTTGATTTATTCAATATATTTACCTTCAACTGAACCATGTTTAGCGCTTTGGGCTTCCTGACAGGGTTGCGGAAGGCACTTTATAAATAAAGCTTTGATTGATTGATTTGATTGATTGGTACATCAGGTGATTTACTGACTGTTTAATCCACTGCTGTATCTCCTTCAATCTTGACTACACTTGAAGATTGCTATTCTAGTATCGTGTGTGAAGGAAATGTTTGTTTTTCTTCAATAATCCTGTCAGTTATTAATCTAAATGACCTACCTGAAGGTGAAACCAGAGCTTGTTGGTTCTCTAGGGACAGGAAGAAGTCCTTTAACCAGAGCTCAAAAAAGTCAATGCTCTAATTGATGCTTGGTTACACTAATGCCACTTACACACTAGCATCGGTTCTACTCAAGTCCGCTCTGCCCCGCCCGCCTGAGCCCTGCCGCATTTGTTCCACAGTGCCTTAGGAATGCAGAAGTGTGATTAAGCACATGGGTGCTCTGTGGTCTGTGATGTCATGAGCACATCTCTAAGCAAGTTGGCAGGGCAAAAGAGCACTGAGAAGTCAGGTGTGTCTCCAATATTAAACAAAAGCAGCATGAGCAGTCTTGCTTTTGCAGACTCTCTGACTCTGATATTGCGTCCTGCTTTGCTGTGTGTGTGCGTGTGTGTGTGTGTGTGTGTGTGTGTGTGCGTGTGTGTGTGTGTGTGTGTGTGTGTGCGCGCGCGCGCGCGCAGGTGAACCTCCTCACAGCAGCGGGACAGAGAAAAAATAGCTTCAGTTAGGGTCTTGTTAACTCCACATCATCCAGAATGATTATTAATCGAGCATGCGGGAAGCCCGTGCAGGCTGATTCTAGCTGCCAATTGGAGGCTCCCCTAATAGTAGACTTGCTTTTGAGCTGGCCGATCAGTCAGCAGTGGGCGTGTCAGCCATTTTTGGCCTCCAGGCAGACCTCCTCAAGAAGAGAGTCAAAAAGATGTCTGGTTGCTCGTATGGAAATGCAAGGCTAACTAAATGAGAACATTTAATTTCATTTCCATGCTAACGCCGCAAAGCATCATGGGAGTTGCAGTCTCAGTGGTAAAATCAGCTAGCGGGTCAGTTTTAATATATTTTTGACATGTATCTCGCGGGCCACATAAAAATGCTCCGTGGACCAGATGTGGCCCGCGGGCCTTGTGTCTGACATGTGACCTAAATCAACATCAGCAGTGACATTATCTGCAGTATCCGGGGAAAAAACAATGACCTCAGTTTGTCATCATTTAGACACAAAATTTTAGATGTCCAGAACACTTAATCTCACTTATGATCTGGGTTTTGAATGATCAAAAAAACAAAATGAGACTAATATTTGCTCTCGCCCTCACGGTTTACTTGTGCTGTTCTGAGTTTCAAATTGAGCTCTCCTCCCACAGTGTCGCCAACTTTGCAACTTTGTCGCTATTTTTTTAGACTCCCTTTGTGATTTTGTTTTCCCAAAAGCACCTAGCAAAGAACTTTACATTTCTGAGGACCCTTATCTACTTTCTGAAAAACTGACTGAAAGTAGCTACATAATTAACATAACTAACATAACATAATTATAATAAGAAAATGTAAAAACAAATAATCTACATGTATACATGAAATTATGAAATAAGTTTTTTTTATTCTGAGATTCCTGCCATATACATTTAACATTTCAAAAGAGTGTTTTTCTTAAAACTATGAAGCTCACAAAGTTATCCCATTTATTAAAAATGAGAATAAACATTGGAACACAAAGATCGGTATCAATTCTTCCACAGTACTCAAAATACTATTGAAATTATTTGTGAAACTGTTTGACTTATAAATTTACATAAAAAATTACTAAATGAAAGTCAGTATGGTTCTAGAGACAATTGAACTACTACCTAGGCACAATGTAGATGGTAGAAAAAATAACACAAGCCAGTGAAAATTAATTCTTTATCTTTATTTTTGTAGATTTAAAGAAGGCTTTTGATACAATTGTCCACAGAAGATTATTGATGAAAATGGAGACTTATGGATTACGAGGTATAGCTTATTCATTGAAGGAAAGTTACTTAATACCCCCAGAGACCCAAGGTTGTAATATTACAACATCAGATTTAAGTCTACAAAAATAAACCTTCCCCATTTTTTTTCCTTTTTAAAACCACATTTACATTGCTAATAGGTCCTATTGTTCAGTTCTGCAACACTATTGGCTGTTAAAATGTGTAAATAGGCCTGTTTATCTGGCCTCCTAGAACATCATGTGAAAGGTTAAAAAAGATTTTACAGTTGTTTTCTAAATTTGGGTTTCTGGGGGTTAAAGGCACCGTGGGTGATATTTTTACCTGTTTACTATCAAATCCTGTGTTTCCAGTCCACAAACTTGTCCTTTTTCACTAATATTTCTCACTCACCAACATCAATTCTAAATATTCCTCTCAACTTGAAATTATACATTTTTATATACATAAACTATGGTCATCCCTCCATGGTCATCCACCATCTTAAAATACAGTAGCTGTTTAGGGACAAACGAGCTACGTTTGGACTATGACTGTAACCTGAAAGAACCAGCAGAGGGCAGCAGTGCGCCCTGAAAGCATGGAGTCTGGTAATTCAATCAAGAAATGGAAAAGAACAGCTGCACCATTGCTGTACTTGTTAGTTTGAATAAAAAAATGTAATCAAAAGACACATAAAATTTGTCAGTTCGTCATCATGTCCAACTCAAGGAAGCCGCATATGTTCAGATCCCTGCCCGTTATTAGCTGGACCTCAAGTTAGTGACTCTGACTCCCAAACTCACCTCAAGTTGTTCATCCGTCTTCTCCTAGTACCAGAACTCCCGATCTGGTCCCAACGTGTCTGTTCTAAAGTACTTCTACTCAAGTCTCCTCTCTTCCTGCAGCCTGCCGTCTCACCCAACACACTCGTCCGCTAGCCGGTGGCTAATCAGCGTTTTTTACTTTATCTCCACAACACTCTACAAACGGCAAAGTAATTCTCAATGTGTAATGTTGGATAAATAGCATGTTTGGTTAAGTAAATTGCTTAAGAGCTATTTATATTATTAACACTACTTGTGACCAATAAGTGGTGATATTCTATTTAACTTGAACATCGCCTGCTTGGTCTTTATTTGTTCTAGTCAGAAGATTCTAAGATTCTTTTATTCATTAAGGGATCGTACACACTTCGCTTTGATTCAAGAAACAGTCAGGTTTATAAACAAAATAAGAATTTATTTTACAAACCATTAAGACTTGACAAATTGTTTAAACTATTATTTACTGTGAGTGGATGCAAACTACAAGATGGGTGTCTGGAACCTATGTGTGAATATAATGTATTCAGAATCTCCGTATCTTCAGAAAGCTGAGTTCTGGATGGAAAGAATTTGGTTTGCAAATAAGCTATAAAGATGTTGATATCAGAACCACATACAGACGCCATCTCACTGTGTTCTACGTACCCAAGTGGAGACGCCTTTCAGATCCGAGATGTCAGGAGGGGGGTCGGAGACCCCCGGTACTGGAGTCCATAGATTAACCCCTAAGCATGACCTGGTCGGTCGAGGGTCATCTTCAGGAAACAACAGTTGGATGAAACCGAGCGTCTTAAAAATAACTGAAGGAGTTTGCGTTAGCTTTGTTCTGCAGGAAACTATCTGGTTGTTTCAGCTTTGCAGGTGCGAAAAAGGTTTAAGAAGGTTTTGACAGACGTGTCAAAATCCTTGTGGTTCCAGAGGTTGTGCCAAAGATGGCCGGTCTAAAGCTTTTCCTCTAAAACCCTCGAACTGTTGAGCTGTTCAAACTGTTTTGTCTGAAGTTGAACTGAGGGAAAACCAGAGCTGGCTAGTTTTAATGGACTGATGTTATGATTGACTAACCAACCACAGGTTGACAAGTTTGAAGATATTATCAAGCATCGCAGGGACACACCCTCGTTGATGGAGACTCTGAATCTAGGCAAAAGGTTAACTTACATGTGTCATGCGTTAACTTAACTTTACTTTTGAGTGCAAATGTTATGACCTCGGCAAGTAAACATACTAAAACAATCATTAAGCACAGATTAATGAAACATTTCATTATTTGTAATTAGCAATAACAAAAGTCCATTCAATGATTATTTTTAATTATAAAATCTTCTTTTCTTCTGGGAATAGGAGTTTATTTTAAAACAGTTCCTCTGTGATGGACCTTGGAGGAAAGACTGTTATTGTTTATTTTATTGTTATCTCTGTCAGGGCTGCAGTCCAGCTGATGTAAGGAAGTAGGCTCTGATTAAAGGGACCACGTGCAGCCTTCGAGTCTCCTGTGAGGGAAAAATACTGTAGGATGTGTCATAGCCAGGGTAAGTTGACCTGGCTGTGCATTCGACCTGTGGGATCTCAAAATCAGGCCATTCGTGACATTACACCATGCGTTACTGAGATGCTCCATCTCAGAGAGCTTCTCCTCAAACGTTACCTTTAGACTTTGGTCTCCTTTTGCTGATAATCCGTGGGAGTTTACAGCATACACAGCATCTCCCCGGCTCTAGCTGTGGCTAAATAGTAGCTCGGTAGCTCGTGACGCCGATCTCCACCACGCCAGCCGTGAGCCACAATTAGCTGGTGGATAAGTCAGCGTTGTTTACTTGATCTCCAGCATGTCCCCGGCTCACCAACACTCCTTCACCAGTCGTAGTTAACGATCAGCCAGTGATCGCTCCACATCCATTAGCTGGTAGCGCCAGCCAGTTTGTTTACATCAAGTGGTGCGCTCCGTGATCCACGTGAAAAGGGTGTTGTGGGAAATTATGTTCCCCTGAAATATTCTGTTTCCCTTAGGCAGTCAAGAGCAAATATTTCCAAATCCACAGAACTTATTGCCCATTATGAAGACTAATCTATCTCAAATAAAAGATGGTTAAAGTGTGTGAGATTACATACTTTTACATAACTTTCAAAAATGATAAATAAGCTTGCTGCAAAAGAGTGAACAAGAATGTTTTTACTATATCTTTTTTGTTGTTTTAGGAGGAAAAACAGATAAGAAATCACAAGCATAAAATTATTACATCACATTACATAATTTTCCTGTAAAAGTTGATCAAAAATGTTGTGAAAATAGCCAGACGTGCGATCTCCCGACACGGGGGGACAGAATATTTCAGGGGAACACAATTTCTCACAACACCTGACCTCCCAGCTGACGTCACCCCTCCTCCGTGTGTGAATCGTGACTGCTTCAATAACAGAACTAGCTTGCTTCCTTCAGAACTGGTAGGTTGATAAACAGTCATAATTATAAACGCTTTTTTAAAAAGGTCAAATAGCTTGTTTTAAGCTTTATGTGGGTTAGGCTACACAGGTTGGAAATAGATTATACAGTCAAACTCATGAGTGAGCCACCGTAGCTGCAATACTTTCTCTGAACTGCATGGCGCTAAAGAGTCGCATTTTTTCATCATGATTTCAATGGATTTCACACATGGGGCCTTTAAAAGACAGACAGTGCTTAATAATTAAAGACACTAATTCAGGGTTTAGGAAAATAATCTGTGGTGTTCCACAAGGGTCACTAATGGGTCCAAAATTATTCAGTTTTTATATTAATTATATATAACACTACAGAGTTTTTCAAATGTATGTTTGCAGATGATACAAGTTTAGTTTGTTCAGGCAAGGATCTAAAGGAACTTTTAAAGACAGCTGAAAAAGAGTTAAATGTCTATAATCTTTGTTTGACATGAATAAATTATCACTTTTATAACAAACAAAATTTATAAAATTTGGAAATCAAAAAGTAAAAAAATGTTAAATCAACTATTTAAAATACTGAAACTGAGAGTTTTTGAAACAAACCCATGCTGAATCGTATCTAGGAGGGGTTGAGGGCAGAGTAATTTCTAGACACCTTGTGGTTTCTGTGAAATCTGAAGAATGATGCAGAAGGATCCTTCTTGTCCACTTCACTACTGGACTGAGCTTGACTTGAATCTCTTGGCGCTGACTCATCTGACATGAGGGTTTGATATTCTTTATTTCATCATGACTCTGTACTGCACATGTTTCTCCTCATCTTGGACCCAATCTAGCTTGAATTTGGCACCAGCATAATGGAGAAAATCTTAACCCTCTTCTGCAGAAGACCTGCCAGCCTTCTGCTCAGTAACTGCAAGGTGCTCTCTATGAGGGGATGACACGTAATGAGACCCTCTGCAGCAGACAGCTTCATGCTCTCATCCAACAAATCATTCAAATGAAATTGGAGCTGCACAATGGCTGGAGCCAGATAGCCAGGAACAATGTCCTCTGCTTGAATGATGTTTAATGCACGTGCTAGCGGCCTCATCACATCTACAAACTTGTGTAAGAAAATTAGTTCCTGTGGAGAGAATCAAGGAAAGCCAGACTCATCACTCACAAGCCGAGTTAACAATTTGTCGCAACACCGTCACAGCATCAGAGAGACTTGGGTCATTTATAAGTGGTTAGACCATGGAGGTAATGTGGCACAATCATGTCCTTTTTACAAAAGATTAGGCAATGGCAGTAAAAAGGGAGTATGGCTGGCGGTTTCTGCACTGCCGCGGACTTCTTTTTATCTTGGACTTAACTTGCTTTTATTGCGATCGAAGCCGATCTCGTTAAGTTTTTTGACAACCCGCTCCTAAAGGTGTCTGTCCTCCCTGGGCAGTCTCTGGTGATCTGAGCTTCAGCTCTCACAGAGAGAAGCTCCAGGAGTGCTGCATTACTCCAGTTTGCCAGAGTGTGTATGTGCTCTGTTAATGATTATTAATGGAGTTTTTGAAAAATATCTAACTGTGCTCAAATTGTCAAGCTAATTTCTTTTTAGCACCAGTACTTTTTGCCTCTTTACTGGTCCCCTGCTTCATACAGTCCCCAACCCCTCACTACACTCAGCAGCCACAGATGCTAGTGCAACTTTCAAAGTTCCCTGCTGTAAACATCAAAAAATGTTGAAAAAAATAATTTCATTTTCTGTTATTCACATCTGTGGAAAAACTTACCTAGAAGGGTGTATTTTTCTTTATGATACTGCTGGGGGCAACTATTTTTAATTACATGTAAGTATTTGTTTGACATTTAAATACAATATGCCAAGGCCTTTCAGTTCCGGACCTTGAGGGCCGGCATCCACCACGTTTTGGTTTTAACCATGCTTCAACACACCTGATTTCAATCAGTAGGTGAACATCAGGCTTCTGCAGAGCCTGAAGAGCTGCTGCACTGGTCATTCAACCACTGAATCAAGTGTGTTGGACCAGCGAAACCACTAAAACTTGCTGGACACCGGCCCTCTAAGGCCCAAAATTGAATAACCCTGCAATATGCGCAGCAGTGTATTGACAGGTGTTTAAAATCAAAGTTTTATTCAATAAAATCAAGAGGTTGGGATCGATCCCTGAAACCACCAAACACACAATGACTTGAAAAAGATTTGACGATAACAAAACAAGACACAGCATAACAGAATCAGGCTGAACTGTGGACACACAGTTTGCGCTCCCACATGCAGAAGTAATGAGGAAATATGGGGAGGAGGAAGAAAAAGGAATTCCAGAGGTACCTCCAACAGGGGGCAGCTTTGCTGTGCAACAAAACAACTTGACACATAAGCACAAAACTTCAGACAGTTCAATCATGAGTCTCTGAGAGGCAGGATTGGGAGGGGGCTGGGAACCTGCTCGCCCCAGAGTCACTGCAAACTCAGTGCGCATGCTCAATCCCTGTTGTTCACAGGTGGGAGGGAGATCTATGGTGCAAAGAGCACATTGACTCCTTAGGTTTTTTGTCCTTGCCTGGCAGGTCACAATTCCAAAGGCGGGGGTTAGGGTGTTTCATAGCCTCTGTCTGCATTCCTCCGTTTAGGTTTTTTTCTTTTCGCAGCTCAAGACTACCAGAGCACCAGAATCAGATAAGATTTGTTTTGGGGCAGGCAAAGATAATTTCCTCTCCGCCTCTCAGTTCTTACTGGTCTTCAGTCACTCAGTAAATCAGTACATACCGTGCAGACGCTTTGTACAAGATCACATCCGCTAACGCCGGGATCGAAGCTAGGACCTCTAGCTTGAGATTCACCTAGAGCTGCATATCAGTTTGAGCCGTCTCCACGTGGCTGAGACTATATGTGGGTACGGGTGGCACTCCAATCACCACCGACTTCCCAATTTTCCAAAACACCAGAAATCTTCCCACTCAGATCAGAAGAAATCCAGTAAATATCAGGCCAAAAATTCCCGAGTCTTCGATATCCTCCACATGGCTGGGAAAGGCATATAATATTCCACTCCTTCCAGCAATCCAAAATATATATTCGGACAAGCTGGAGCCCCCCGCTCTGTTCCCATTGTTGAAAAAATCTTGTCAATCGTGTCCATGACCAGTTGACCAAATTCATTATTTAATAAAAATCGAGTTTTCAGGAGAAATGCAGAGAAGTGCCCTGTAGACAGACAGGTCAATAGCTTTGGGAAAAGATAAGGGAGGAAAAAAACTGAAGAGTCTGTGCTCTCGACTGCCAGAAGAAAGATTTTTTTTTATTTTTTTTTTTGCAGTCTGAGATTAGGACCATTTTAGAGAAATAAACAGAACCAATATCTCACAAGACTAGGCTAGAAATGCAGAACTAACAGTAAAACTGACTTTTTATGTTCTCATTTTAACCATATCTGTAAATTTTTTAAATCTTTTTGTTCTAGTGAATTGCCTCGTGATTTTTTATCTTGAGAGGCTATATAAAAGATTGTTTTCTTTCTTTCTTTTCAAATGACCAGTTTTTCATGTTTAATCTAAATTTAGGTTAGCTAAACACTAGCTAGTGACTAATCAGAACACTGATCACTGATTGGATGAAGCAGATTTCCCAGCATGCCATGCTCTTTCTGAAATGTTGCAAACTCAAAAAAAAGTATTAATTATGTCTTATTTTTATTCTAATTGAAGTTATCATTGATTAAATGAAATACAGACCTACGTGTACCAAACAAAAGTTGACTATAGTTTTAGTTAACATGCAACACCATGAGTCAAACAGGTTATGAAGTTGGTTAAAAAGACGTCATTCATGCTTAACTTCAGCTTAATGGGTACATTCGACAATAAGTTATCAATAGACCCCGGCCAAAAAATACAACACATTTGCTTGCCTTTCTTAAACACATATTGCCAGAGAGTTGGCAGACGCTGTTGCCCCTTCCAACAAGATCCAGTCCAAATTAGGCCCTGGTTAAAGCTCATCACTTTCAGTATGTGAATGTGTGTATGACCGTTGTGTCACACACCACCCTTGGCAGATTGTAAGATAGAAGACGGTGCTATTTAAATACAGACCACTTACCAGTGACATCACAGGCAGGTGGAATCATTGCTATTTCTAGATAACTGATCGAACACTACTTGAAAGGACTGAACTGTCACTTGAACATGTCTCGCAGAATCCCACTTTTAGTTCCAATGTGAAAGATGGAAGCAGATTATGGCAATCTGGAACAAAAAGAAATTCTACTTGTGGGATTACAAAAGTAGCTTTAGTGACTCCAAAGTCACTGAAATAGTAATTATAAGTTTGAATACTAATTTTGTGGCCTAAATCCTGCATGGTTGACTGGTTTTTGTACATGTTGATTTTGCTCCAACCCTTTCACAAAGATCACGTCAGATAGGGTGCTTTGGAACAGAAGCTAATGAAATGGGGTCGGATTTTGTTTTAATGTTCATCTAAATGGGTTCTCTTGATGTGAAAACATTTGGCAATTGCTCATTCAGACAATGAGCAATATTACTGCTGAGGCGATAAAACTGACTCTTGCCATGAAGCTGAAACAAAAGTTGGGCTGTGGGTGAAGCTGGCCGTTTCTGCCAGCAGCCAGTTGGATACTATCTCGCAGACTCGATCCACCAATCTGTCAGGAGCATAAATTTGCCAGCGGAAATGGCAAGAGCATCGGCAGAGGGCTGGAGTCTGAATGAGTTGGACACAGATGTGATAGGGAACCTGATCAAAAGTAGCAGAGGTCTGATGTGGATGGGATGCACTGCTGTTTCACATTGCTTGAGGTTGAATGGCAGACCAGGTGATTTCCTCCCAGTTTACCCATGGGTTTGACGGATTGATGCCCTGATGCAAACTCATGTTAGCACAGGTCCTCTATTTGAAATGTCTCAGAGAAAGATGGTGAGCTAAAACACTCAAGACACTTCATTTTTCTATCTTAATAAATCTACACACACCGTGAAGAGAGAAAAGAAGAGTTATTTTTGTTCAGCAACTCATTAAAACATGCTTGAGGCTGTTTGATCGTATCACATGTTTCAGTGGGGAAAGAGTGTGAGTATTGCTCACTCAAAAAAATAGGCCACAGTGAGGAGTTACAGGGTGAAGGTATTCACTAGGGAGACAACTGTGTTTTGTAAAATATAAACACTACCCTCTCATATCAGTGTAGGAATTTTTTTAATTTTCAGACAATTAAGAAGTAAATTGATAGTCACTTTAGGGCAGTTGTTTTACAGTTACCCCCAGCAACAGGGAAGGGGGCCACCAAGAGGGGGCCCAATAAAAACTTTCAATTGTCGGATAGTATGACTGACGTGCCTCTTCTCTTAACTTGCCAAAAATAAATAAACTACCTGAAAACCACAAATTGCATACTGTTTTTTGATAATTTGCTCTGATTCCATGATGCAGACATTTTATCAAAAATCCATCAGAGATAGTCTCTGGTCTCTGCAGCAGCTGCCCGCAGGAGTGCATCTTCCGAGCCTTTTAATTTATTTGTGCACACGTTTCCTAAAGTAACATTAGGCTATATCACTCACTAAAACCCCTTTTAACCCATTACAACATTTTAAAAATATTTTCATATGTATTCTGATGTCTCTGGGGTTTGAAAATTATTTCTAATTTAATCTAATCTAATCTAATTTAATAATTTTCTGATCAATTTTGTTGGGTTTTTTCGAAGTGTCTGATCCTCATTTTGTGAAATTTGCCCAATATCACATTTGATGGTTCTTTTTTTAATTATTTCAACAGATTATTGTCATATTTAAAAATGTATAATATGTAAAAGTCCGAGGTCACTACAAAATCCAATTTTAAAACTATAATCTGAAGGGCATTGCCCTACGTGGTTCAAAAATGTCCTGTGTGAGACGTGGCTCAAAAGCTTTTGCAAACACTGTACCTTGGGTCTTCTGTGGTGTGGTAGATGTTGGTCTCTGTTGCTCTGGTTTTCAGGGCTTGTTCCTGTGCAGCCATGATGCGAGTCTCTGTGTTGTCCTTCAGACCAGCTCTTTCTAGCCATTGGTAGGATTTCTTGATATCATCCACTTCAGTTATCTGTCGGTGGTACATCCCACGTAGGTGTTTGTCATCCCATGATGATGTATACAGTAGATAGGGCTGCACAATTAATCGTTGAAAAATCGTAATATCGGTTCATGCTTTATGCAATCTCGTTTTGGCATGACTATGATTACATTAAAAAAAGAGAAAAAAGAAGACAGCCATTGTACCACATTTCAAACTGGGACATAATTTGCATGAAATCAAGAGCTCCCTCTCTCCTTCAACAAATAAAATGGCGGAACCTTATACCACGTGCAGCAGAGGAAAACCTTGCAGATGGTGGTGCGAATGACAACCAAACAGTGACGTTAATTCCAAAAAAAGGTTCTCATTCCGTGATTTGGAAGTTTTTTGGCTTCAAGACAGATGATGAAAATCAAAAAGATGCAATTTGCAAGCATTGCTTTGCAGTAGTAGCAGCAGCACAAGGTAACACTATGAACTTGTACAACCACCCTAAACATCACCATAAAGTACAGTATGATGAAGCTGTAAAGGGCAAGAAATCAACAGGAGAAAATCCTTCCCAGTCAACCACCCAGACATCCATAATGGAGACCTTATACAGTGCTTCTCTATACCATAAGGTTTATGATTTTTTTGGGTTGGTGTACCATGATCATGCTGCATGAACATGCGCAAGGCATTTTCTTTCCGAGTATTTGGAAGAGCGACTTGGATGCAGAGCAGTCTTTTTAGCTAATCTGTTGGAAATATTGATGAGAAAGTTCCACAGAACGTAACTGAGTTTTGTCAAAAATACCGCTAAATGTGTCCCTAGTCGCTTTTGGGATTTAAAAATTAGCCATTAAGGGGGTTAGAAAAGTCACTAGAAATAGCTATAAAGTCGCTAAGTTTGCAACACTGGTCCAGTTACCAAAACATTAAATGCTAAGATTTTTCAAAACAAGTACAATTGTAAGCCTATACATTTTCAGACTTTATGTTTATATATTGAAAAGTAACAGTCCAATGTTGACAAATCTGCTTGTTAAGATCAATAATAAACAGCTATGTCATGTCAAAGAGATTGCTAAACAATTCAGGTTACCTGAAGGACTATCGTGTGTTTGTCTTCTGTGATGTCCACAAGTTAAAACAGATCCCAGCACAGTGAGTTGAATATCAGAATTAAAAAAATCAGTTACAAACATTAATTATGATTTCATCACAATAAACAGCTGTAATCATTCGAAACAGAAGCACTGCTAGAGCAGGAAGTCAGTTACTGCCTCTGGCTGACAAGGAAATGTTACAATTGACATCAGCATAACTGCAAAAACAATGATGAGAATCTCACAGGAGGCAAAGGAAACCTAACACTTGGTTTTAAAGGAAGTTGGGATATCTCTCATATCAAGGTCAAAAGTGAAGTACCATAGTAGCAGAAACTAAGAGCAACCATCTTTATGATCTTTACACAAGCTTGAAAAAAATTCTAAAAAAGGTCAGTGTGGAGTTTTTTCTTTGTTCTTGTTAGCTTGAATCCCCTTCCTGATGTTTTCATGTTAAACAGGCCCTGAGTTGATGGTCAGCCAAAGATATGCTTGAGTTGCTGCTGGGAAGCACTTGACATGCAGCCTCTGTGGACGCTATGATCACTTAACATGAGAACTGGGTTTAAAATAACGATTACCACATACAACACATGCTCAACACATCTGGCTTAAACAATGAGCCTTACATGGGGCGCTGTGGAGTCACGAACTGAGATGGCAGCTTAGTATTATTGCTCCGCTCAGCTTTGCTATTTTCTTTAAATTATCCTAGTCATTGACTCATCATTTGGGTTTGTGAGATGTCCAAACAAACCATGCTTAAAGACTGTGACTTGTTTTCCACACCAAAAGAAGCTGAAGACTATAGTAATTAGTGACCACGCCTCAATGTCACTGTATATTCATATCGAAAATCTTATACACTCACCTAATAATTGGCGTTTCCAAGTACGATGGTTACAAAATACTGAGTTTGTTAAATTTGTGGAAAGTAAAATTGATGCTTATTTTGAAATAAATACAGACCAAACTAATGCTATTGTAAGGTAGGAAGCTTTTAAAGCGTACATCACGGGGGAAATCATTAGCTATGTAGGTACCAAAAATAAAATACAAACTGCCGAAATCAAGAAGTTAGAGAAACAGATGAAATCTTTAGAAACTGAATTGAATCAAAAAGAGGATGTTACAAAACATGAACAGTTAATCCTTTTAAGAACGGAATATAATAAATTAACAACGGATAAAGCAGAAAAAGCCTGTTGTGGCTCAAACAGTCTTTTTATGATCAGGGTGAAAAAGCAAGTAAATTACTAGCGTGGAGAATGCAATTCTATCTGAGAGAGCAATTAATAGCATAACCACACAAACAGGTGAACTTACTACAGATTCCAAAGAAATCAACAGTACATTTAAAGAGTATTATCACTTGTTATATAAGTCAGAATGTCCCCCTAATTCTACTTATAGAGATGCATTTTTAGACAAACTTAATTTTCAAACACTCTCGGATGATGCAAAAATGAAGCTAGATAATGATATTACAACAGAAGATCTATCTTAGGCCATCAAGAGTATTGATTCAGGTAAAGCTCCAGGCCCGGATGGCCTACCAACAGAATTTTATGAAACTTTTCAAAAACAGCCATTAACTCCACTACTGACCATGTATAATGAGTCCTTCTATAACGATGAATTGCCACCAACCTTAAGACTTGCCACGATAACACTCATTTTGAAATCAGGGAAGATACCCACAAAATGTTCCTCATTTAGGCCCATCAGTCTCATGGGGTGTGATACAAAAATCTTATGCAAGATTCTTGCTAGAAGACTAGATCCATTTATTGCAGGCTTAGTGCATAGTGATCAAAATGGTTTTGTACAAGGCCGCCAAGGGTTCCACAACATTAGAAGGGTCCTCAATATTATTCATGAAAAATGTAACACTGGGGACGCGGCGCTCTTATCTCTAGATGCAACACAAGCATTTGATAGAATAGAAAGGCCATACTTATTCAATGTATTACCAAGGTTTGGATTTGGAAAACAATATCTTAAATGGATTAAACTGTTGTACTCAAAGCCTACTGCCCAAATCCGAACAAATTATATTCTGTCTGATTATATTTCACTAGAAAGATCGACCCGTCAAGGATGCCCTTTATGTCCACTGTTGTTATTACTAGCAATAGAACCTCTTGCCATGTCAATAAGAACCCAGACAGACATCTCAGGAATTACTATTGGGGACAATGAACATAGAATATCATTATATGCGGAAGATGTGATTCTCTTTCTGTCAAATTTGTCTGTCAGTATTCCAGCTTTATTAAAATTAATTGACAAGTTTGGACAGTTCTCTGGATATAATATTAACAACTCAAAATCCACTATACTTTTCTTAAATAAAGATTAACGTGCTAATCCAACAATAAAAACACCATTTTCAAATGCAAAAGAGGGATTTACATATCTTGGGATTGTGATCACACCCCAGATCAGTACAGTTGTTAAGGCTAACTATGACCCCCTGATGAAAAAAACTAGAGAAGCGCTGGATAACTGGACAACAACGCCCATGTCATTGATTGGTTGGATTAACATACTTAAAATGAACATCTTACCAAAGTTTTTATACTTGTTTCAATCATTGCCCCTCCCATTATCGAGGGTATTCTTTAAAGAAATCAATACTATATTCAGTAGATTCATCTGGAATAATAGAAAATCCAGACTGAGGCTTAAGTTGTTGTACCTGCCATATGAGAGAGGGGGTTTACAGTTGCCGAATCTACAATGGTACTATTGGTCTGCACAGTGGCCTTCTGCCATGTTTTATTTTGCGTTTCAATCCCCTCCAGCATGGATATCTATTGAGCAGGAGTCAGTACCTATGCTGCCATTGAACCTGTACATATATTAAGCTGACCCAAAGACTCTAAAGAAAAATACAACAAACCCTTTCCTTAAAAACACAATTGACATTTGGTTCAAGGCACACCAGCACATCAGTGATACACCTGTGATCTCTCAATTCTCTCCTGTCTGGGGCAACACTCAGTTTGCCCCGGGCAGGGCAGATGGTGGTTTTAAAATCTGGGCTGTTAGAGGAGTGCAAAAAGTGGGGGATTTATATAACCAAGGCAATTTATTACCATTTACTGATCTATGTTTAAAATACTCACTTTCCAAAACACATTTTTTTTAAATACCTTCAATTAAAACACTTTATTTCTTCAAACCACACTTATATAGAAAATGAACCACCTATATCATGCCTGGAATACATTGTGCATAAACATTTACATGGTAGACAGCAAATCTCCATATTGTACGCAGCGTTACTGTCACATGACAAAGAATCCAGCAATGATAAACTGTCAGCATGGAGATCGGATACCCCAGATAATATTGATGAATCAAATCTGAGTGGATCACAGCTTGCTTAAGAGCTCAGACACAGACTATTAACACAAGGAATAAACTATTGCAATACAAGTGGCTAATGAGGACATATATCACACCAGAAATGCTGAATCGCTGGTCCCCTGACATTCCAGACAGATGAGTGAAGTGTATGTTTGAGAAAGGTACTTTGTTTCATTGTAAGTGGGAGTGTCCTAAACTAATGTCCTTTTGGAACACGATTATATGTACCCTATCTAGAATTGTAGGTATTCGGGTTCCTTGTCAAGCAAAACTCTGTGTTTTGGTGATATACCCGGAGAATTTTCCACCACCTCTAAACTAAAGACTTTGATTGACTTTGGCCTCCTGTGGGCCAGAAGGACAATTGCTCTTGCTTGGAAAAACACAGAGATATCCTCTATACAAATATGGATTAAAGAGATGGCACACTGTGTTACATTGGAAAGACTTGCTTATATAGTGAGAGGCAAAGCACGAGAATATGAAGAAATGTGGGGGCCCCTGATTGATTTTCTTAAGCAGTAGGATAGACTGCTGATTTGTTTAACCCTTTGGTGTGGCTTGTAGTATTTTTAATTTAATTTTTGTATTCATTTTTGTATTATTATTATTTTTTTCTTTCGATAGTCACTTTATGTGACAGATGTCTTTATATTGTTATGTTCTATCATTTGTAAACAAAAACAGTGGGAAAAAAACTATGAGCCTTACATCTTTTATTTCAGTTAATTATTCAGAGTTCTGTAGAATAATAATAGGGGAGAACTCTATCAGGGTTTGAGACTGACAATGCTTGTGAAGCAAATTTATATGAAACAAAGTTGGATGATAAGATGTTCTTTGTTTGAATAATAATAATAATAATAATAATAATAATGCAGTTTTTAAAAGCGCCTTTTGATAGGTATTTTCATTGTCCCATCCAGGGTTACCTGAAGGGAAAGCTCACCACGCAGGGGGTTTTATTATCATGCTGATCAATTTAACCCATACTAATCTTATTAACAATAAACCATTTAGACTTTGCAAAGTTGAGGGAGAGAGATAAAATGATACACACGAGTCGGTGGTCTCTTTGCTCTCGTCGGACAAAAGCCCTCTCAAGAGTATTTATTAAAAGACACACAAAAATGATAAAACGCACACACATTTAGGGAGACAAGCATGCGCTGGCACAGGGCGTTCTTACTGATAAGCCAGGACTGGGAAGATGCAAGGTCAAACGCTTGTCTGTTGCCAGGGAAAAATGGGCTGGATGTAATTTATAATGTAACCATAATGTATCCAACAAACCTCCCTGTTTAAACGAAATTCATCCCAAAAATTGGCATATTAATCAACATCAATCATAACACCACGAGCAGAACACACATCAACCTTTTAAACACAAAAAGAACCTCCAGACACAAGGAACAACCCATACCACACAAAGGCTACATCAAGGGGCAGACAATACAGAAAGTGTCAGTGACAACGGTGAAACCACAAGCGATGGACATCCAAAACAATAACTGGCAGACCAATAAAACCATAACATAACCTTCATTTGACGTCAAAAACACCAGATGGTACCCAGACAAAATCGTTTTCCATGCATCTAATACTGTATGTACGAATTTAAATGTAAATAAGGCTAACAAACTCTGTTTGAAAGAACAACATTATTAACAGGAGAAGGTGAAAATCAGTTTTTTTACCTAACTATCCTCCCTGTGGAAACATAGGCCATCTTCTATGAATAGCAGAATAAACTAATAACAAAACTACGATTAAGTGAATCAAGAATCAACCTCTAACACACCAAACGAACACAAAATATTAAGTGATCCTCAAAAAAACTGTAATATAAGCAACAATTTGTAAGAAATTGGATGAATATAAAAAATGATCAAAGATGATTAAGTTTAAGATGATTATAATAACAAATACATTGATTAAGAAAAGCATACTGACAAAATTAAAGGATAATAAAAGCACCTGATTTGATAACCATGGACATCACTCACCAATGGTTACCGAACCTGCATTGTAGAAACCAAAACTAAACCAGTTTCATTAGGGGAAAATGAAAGGATTTAGCAGCTAGATCTATCCTTATAGACTTTGTCCACAAAGAAAGACAAAGTTCTCACAGTCTGCAACAGAGTGGATGGAGATTGTAGGAGAGGCAGGAGAGACAATGCTGCTGATGGTGTTAAACAGCACCTTGGGGTCCCCTTTGCTCTGGGACACCAGGTTGGAAAAGTAGGAAACCCTAGCGTCTCTGACTGCAGCGTTAAAGGATGTCAGAAGGTCCTTTAGGTGCAGGAGATGGACGTGGAGATGAATTTTCTTCCACAGCGCTCAATTTTTTCTGCATTGGCGCTTTAGTCTGCGAAGGCTGTCATTAAACCAGGGACTAGGGTTCACTGCAGGAACTGATCTGGTTCTGACAGGACCGATATTGTCCAGAATGGAGAGGCAGTGCTCGTTAAACTGAGAAGTTAAGGAATCTGGGTCGCTATCAGAAGAACAGGGTGGATCAAAAGCAGCAGAAAAATTGCTAGCATTGCTTTCATTAAGAAAACGAGAACTAACCATATGGCGAGCAGGAGGTAGGGATGCAGAAACTGACAAGTTAAAGAAAATGGTGATTTGAAATATAAACGTCCTCAGGACAAACACTGTCAGCATTTAGACTCAGGGTAAAACAAGTTCCAGAGTGTGTACCCTGGTGTGTGTGGGGCCAGAAACATGCTGGGTAAAGCTGAAGAAGTCCATAAGGCTGGAGAAATTCATGGCAAAGTGATTAGAGGGATCATCAACGTGGATGTTAAAGTCACCCACAATAACCAGTCTGGACAGCTTCACAGTGGAGGATAGAAAGTCACTAAACTCCTGAAGGAAAGAACTGTTTGGACCAGGTGGAAAATAGACCACAGCACAGTAGAACGGGTCCTTGCATCTGACTTTAATCAGTTGCAGTTCAAAGGAAGCAAAGTGACCAGAGGTTGTAGAGCCACATGGATGATGGTCTCTGAAAACAACAGCTAGGCCTCCACCATGACCAGAAACCTGGGATGGCTAAGAAAAGAATAACCACTCGGGCAGAGTTCAATCAGACCAGAATAATCAGATGTTTGCTGCCAAACTTCAGTCAGAAACAGAAAATCCAGGTTTTTGAGAGAGTTAAATCATGGAGCAGGAAGGACTTATTTTTAACATAGCGGGTATTTAATAGAGCCATGCTGAGTGAGATGGAGGAATCAGAAACTACAGAAACAGCTGGAGTTAGTGGATGTAAATTAGCAGGGTTAGATCCACAGTGTTTATAAAAACCACTTATGGAGGGAATAGGAGGAGAAACCACTGAGGAATGAGAATAAACCAACCTTAAAAAACTTGGACGGAGAAACCGCGCTGCAACGCGGCCTGGTCGGAATGCGGAAGTGGCGCTCAAGTCACCAAACAAAGGACAAGAAGCTAGAAGATCACGCCAATGTTTACTAGATAAACCACGCTTTAAGAGAAGTCTTATTCTCACCTGATTCCTGCTTGTTTACCTCTTTTCCTCCAACATTTTCCCGGGATAAACATCGCTGGAGGCTCCCTCATTGGAATCGTCGTTTGGCTCCAGGCTAGTGCGCCACTCAGATGAACAAACAGGGAGGTACGTCCTTGGTGCATCTTGGGCGATCGTGAATGAACGAAAGGACAAAAGAGTCTGGCGATCATAGGAGATGGTAGCAGGGACACTACTGAAGAGGATCGCAGACAGGAGCAAGGTGGAAAAGAGGAGGTTAGTGGAGAAAAGTTAAAAAAATTGGCCAGTGACTGCAGCTAAGCCAAGCACAGGCGCCGTCTTGTTCCCCTATTTAAAATGGGGGACCGCAGCGTGTGTTCCAACTACACGGGGATCACACTCCTGAGCCTCCCTGGTAAGGTCGATTCATGGGTTCTGGAGAGCAGGGTCCATCATATTGTCGAAACTCAGATGCAGGAGGAGCAATGTGGTTTTCATCCTGGCCATGGAACACTGGACCAGCTCTATACCCTTAGTGGGGTCCTGGAGGGTGCTTGGGAATCTGTCCAACCAATCTACATGTGTTTTGTGAATTTTGAGAAGGCATTTGACCATGTCCCTCGGGGGGCACTGTGGGGGGGGGGGGTACTCCGGGAGTATGGGGTACCAGGTCCTCTGATACGGGCTATTAGGTCCCTGTATGACCGGTATCAGAGCTTGGTCCGCATTGCCGCCAGTAAGTTGGGCTCATTCCCATTGAGAGTTGGACTCCACCAAGGCTGCCCTTTGTCACAGATTCTGTTCGTAACCTTTATGAACAGAATTTCTAGGTGCAGCCAAGGTGTTGAGGGCATCCGTTTTGATGGCCTGAGGATCAGGTCTCTGCTTTTTGCAAATTATGTGGTCCTTTTGGCTTCATCAGAACGTGATCTTCGGCTTTCGCTGGAGTGGTTTGCAGCCAAGTGGGAAGCAGCTGGGATGAGAATCAGCTCCTCTAAATCTGAGACCATGGTCTTGATTCGGAAAAGGATAGAATGCCTTCTCCGGGTCAGGGATGAGGTCTTGCCCCAAGTGGAGGAGTTTAAGTATCTCTAAGTCTTGTTCACAAGTGAGGGAAAGATGGAGTGTGAGATCAATAGGCGGATTGGTGCTGCGTTGTTGACGCTGTCCTGGTGGACAGCTGAGTCAGAAGGCGAAGCTCTTGGATTTACCAGTTGATCTATGTTCCTTCCCTCACCTTTGGTCATGAGCTTTGGGTAATGACCGAAAGAATAAGATTGCGGATACAAGTGGCCAAAATGAGTTTTCTCCGCAGAGTGGCTGGGCTCTCCCTTAGAGATAGGGTGAGAATCTCAGCTCGGAGTAGATTTGCTGCTCCTCAACATTGAGAGAAGCCAGTTGAGGTGGCTTGGGAATCTGGTCAGGATGCCTCCTGGACATCTTGCTGGTGAGGTTTTCCGGGCACGTTCAACCGGGAGGTGGCCTACAGGGAGACCCAGGACATGCTGGAGCGACTATGTCTCTCACCTGACCAGGGAACACCTTGGAATTCCCCAAGTGGCTGGGGAGAGGCAAGTCTGGGCCTCTCGACTTAGGCTACTCCCCCCGCGACCTGACTCCGGATAAGCAGATGAAAATGAAAGGATGGATGGATGGATGGATGGATGGATGGATGGATGGATGGACATGCCAATGTCACTGGCTTTTCAATTCCAAACATTTTCTCATCTATTTTCTATCGGCGGCTGCAGGAAAGAGGAGCAGAAGACTCTTTTCATGTTTATCCTGCATGTTAAACTCAGAGTGACTGATTCTTTTTAAAAATAACCAAAAAAAAAGTTTTTCAGTGAACTCCATCATTAACATTTTGCTGCTTAGATATTTTACACATAGTGTAATAGCAAATAATCATGTTTAAGATTAAGCATATTTTAACATTCCCGCTAAACTACACCTTAACACAGCTTTTCATGGTGTTACAGTAGAAATAATTGTCATTTGAGAGTAATATTTTGCTCAGTGATAG
Organism: Nothobranchius furzeri; assembly: GCF_043380555.1. NCBI lineage: Eukaryota > Metazoa > Chordata > Actinopteri > Cyprinodontiformes > Nothobranchiidae > Nothobranchius > Nothobranchius furzeri. The sequence continues at coordinate 78,488,188 of NC_091741.1, forward strand.
AATACATTTATTGTTGTTTCCACCCAACTGGTTTTGTGGGCGACCGATTAAGTGAGTGGGCACTTGACAGAAAACATAGGTTTTAGTTCTGGCAGTGTATGGGTGAAGGAGTTGCCCTTGTGCCTCAAGCAGAGTAATGATAGCGTGTGCTTGGCCCTTCCACACTATAGTTAGTATTTTTAACTGAGCATACACTCAACGTCAAGCATATTTTGTGATATAGTACAGCTTTTGATTTTCCTTCTTTTCATAGAGAGCTTACAGACTCTTGGAAATGTGTTTTCGGAGTGTACAAAAGATGTAAGGAATTATATCATGAAAAACTTCTGATGGAACAGAAATCAGTCTGAGGCTGCTGCTAAGAATTACTCTGGAAGCTGGCTGGGGATTCCTGTGAATGTGCTCTGAGTTATGACAGTTCAAGGTTCATCATATCTTGACAAATGGAGTTGTTTACATCTAACACAGCATACAAAGGACATCATCAAGACAGATGGCCTTCATTTTTCCATACATTCCCTCTCATCTCCCTAAAAGACCATGCGTAAGCTGTCAAAAACTATGTAGAGGCTTTTTTTTTTAATCCTGCATAAGGATCAATGACATCTGTGTTTAGAAAATCAGTCATTTCTCCCCAGCCAGGAAAATGTGGATGTATGTTTAGGGTGTTTTTGAAGTGATAGCACGTCTGTAATGATTCAGCAGGTAACTTGAGTATTTCAAGCAACTCAATTATCAAATTTTCATGACTGAAATTCTTTAATGCTTTGTTGCAGAGTTGCATTAAATAAACTATGAGTTATAACCACCCATTGTTAATTAACAGGGAAACTTAACTACAACAGCTGTATGTTGTTCACTCCTTCACTCACTGCAGTGTCTTAACTACATACATTACCTGTTGCTTATGCATCGCAGACACTGTTTGCAGCAGTATTTTGTTCTCTGTGTTTACACCTGAATATGAGGCATTTGTTTGTATTATTTTCTCTGTATTGGGTGAGAAAGTACAATTATCATATTCTTCCTCCTCAAAGCTGACAAAAAATAATTTTTCATGTGTTTGTGTATATATATATATATATATATATATATATATCCCACAGCTGTCAGTGTTTTTAAATGATGAATTATTACCAGCAGTGGTGTTTCAGAAGTGCAAATAACTACATTTGTTAGGTTTGGACCTATTTTAACAATACATTTCTATAGTATAATTCTGCAGATCAAAGGTGAAGATGACCCCCTTGATATATCTAGAAAATGAAGATTTTCACAGAGTCTAAAAATCACTACGTAATGTGCAGTATTGGGGAGAACACTTTGTAAATATATTTTGTTACAGAATACTGTAAATATATTTTGTTACAGAATACTGAATACCTGTTTTAAAATGTATTTTGTAATGTATCTTGGTACTACTGTACTCTGAATACATGGACTACTTCCCCTTAAAAACAGTGTTTAAGTCTATTAAATGTTTTGTTAGCTACTCCCACAGGAAAACAGTGGACATATTAATGTTAAACATAAACTGACTGAAAAAAAATTAAACTTTTTAATTATTTTTTTTTAATTTATCAAAATGTAAATGGATTACATTTCAGTTTCTGTAAAAAAGTGAAAAAGTGCTTGAACACAAAACAGCGTTACTGTTTGTCTGGAACCAAAGCAGCATCAAACGTCTGGTGCCCGTTCATTTGCAGTGCCTTATCCGTTTGGTGGACCAATCACAGCACTCTGTTGGGTGGGACGTTACTGAAAAAACAAATATGGCAGCGGCTTTTTCATCAACTTTAGACTATTTTTACTTGGGCATTTTCTTGAGTCAAGAGCAGATTGAGATACCTATGTTTATTCAGAAAAAGGATGTATTTGCATCTTCTTTGACGGAATAGGGCAGACTGCCTTGTTGACTGACATCCATAGAGGTGAGTATGTCATGTTGTTTGTTATCCAGTAGCATGCAGAGGCCGATTAAGACAACTGTAGATCCCGACACACGGCAGAGAACCATCAATGGGCCCTGGCCAGACTTCACATAAATAGGATGGCTTACCAGGCTAGGAAAGCACACAAGTATTCCAATGGTATGAAAGTAGCTGCATTCTAAATACAGTGTTTAAAAATATTAGCTGTAACAGAATACAGTTACTCATAATTAGTATTCTAAATATGGCGGTACAGGTATTCCATTACTCCCCAATACTGCTACTTGTATGCTTCACTGGCCTGAGCTCTTTCCCCTATCTCTTCGGCTGAGCCCAGCCACCAACCAAACACTTGGGAGAGACTCAGCTTAGAGCCGCTGTTCCTACAGGTATGCTGTATTAGATGTATGCTGATGACACCATTATTTATGTGTCTACTAAAACACTCGGCCTGGCAGGAAAGCGCCTGACGCAGGCTCTATCAGGCATCTCAGAATGACTTGAGTCATCCCACCTAACTGTTAAAAAAACGGTTTACACATGCTTTTCTGTAAGAAACAGGCCCGATCTGGAACTATCTGAGGTTAGGATTAGAGGAAATCATTTAAATAATGAGCAATGTGAAGTACCTTAGGATCATCCTAGAGAAACACTTAGAATTTGACAGTAAAGTTAAGCAAGTCTGTAACAAGGTCAAAACAAATTTAAACTGCTTTCGTTTTATCTGAAGGAACTTCTCACACCAAACTGCAACACTTTACATGCAATCAATTATCTTTTCCCACTTATCATAATGTATCACATCATGGTCACAGGCTTCCTCCACCACTTTAAAACCTATAGTTTTAATATACAAGCAAGCAATAAAACTTATGGATCAGAAACTACTGAAATGGCATCATTGTCGCATTTTAAGGAAACATAACTGTTATGGAAATTTTATATTTCATTACTTTAGTCCTATTAACTGAATGTCCTGAAAGCATTCACACACACACACACACACACACACACACACACACACACACACACACACACACACACACACACACACACACACACACACACACACACACATGGTCCACTCCAATTCCTTTCTTATCTCTATGAATAAACTCTGTGACCAGATGTTCGGGGCATTTGCCCTGTGCACTTGCCACAAATCATGATTTGGTTGTATGTCCGCCTCATTGTCTCCTTTTCTCTCTCTAGCTGCAGAAAATGGGTTTATTGATAAAATATATTGATAAAATCCCAAACATAATTTGGTCCTTTAAGAGCCGGGGTCCTGTCACCTCGCGGCACGAAGAGCCGATGCCGGAGAAATGTCGACAACCTAAATCTCCTCCAGCACTATGTTTTGCTGGGGGGTCGGTGAGGGCCTTGACGTCGCTAGGAGGAATGCGGATCCACGAACTCAAGCCCTGAAGTGGAGAGATTTGGTGAGACAAGTTTGTTTTTGTCTTTTTGTCTTGTGGTACCGAGAGAAAATCCTAGGTGACCAGGGGTTAAATTGGTTGGTTTGCCAGAAGGGACTTGTTAAACAGATTCCTGGAGTGCTGTTTTGGTATGGTTCAGAGAGAAAGATAAACAGATTCTGGAAATGCTGTATTGGTTGGTTTTTTGAGCGTTTTTGCCGAAATATAAAGGCAACCCTGGTGTGATAAAGAGTTGAATGAATAGACCGGTGTGATAACTAAGGTTAAATTTGTTTTTGAGCGTTTTAGCCGAAAATATAAACGCAATTCTGTTTTGGCCTGGCCTTTGAGCATTTAGCTTGTAATAGAAATGCAACTGTAGTTATCTGTTGTTGTTTGTTTGTCTTAGATGTTGTTTGTCTTAGATATTGTCTGCTTTAACTGTTGCTTGAATAAATGAGAGAGTGTATGGGTTTGCCTTGTACATGTGGTATCTGATTATGGGGGAATACAAACTCACAAAATACCTTTTGAGTAAATATTGTACATTGATGGAAAAGTAAATCCAGGAAATGTGGAAATGATCTGAAAATTATCAGAGGATGGATAGAAAACATGATTTTGATAACTGCTGACGTGTCACAAATGTACTATGGCTACGAGAATGCACAGAGCGGTGGAGAGAAGGAAAAGGTTGAAGATATGAAACAAAGTGTCATGCTGAGCAGGAGGTTAGAACCCAAAAATGCAGAACACACTAGACATGAGCAGATGTAAATAAGTAAATCCTTTACTTAAAGGAGGAGACTTGATCGAGCGATCCAAAAACAAAAACAGAAGCTCACAACTGAGCACTGACTCGGACAAAACTCGGGAGGGAACAGAAAAATGTAGACACAACAATGGATCGACAAACACTGAGGGACAAGACAGGGCTTTTTAAACACAGACGGAGGTGATCAGGGGAACAGGTGACAGGTGTGAGTGAGATCTGGAGGGAAGGCGGGGGTATTCAATAAACTAAATGGGGAAAGAATAAAGCAGGAGGGAATAATCATGGGACATAAGAGGAGAACCTGGAGGAGGCTGGGGACAGAGGGACTGTTACGTCCATTGGCCTGTAGGGGCTCTCTTGGAGTAGAGAGCTTCCTGTTTGGTGTTTGTTTGCAGGTCTGCTGCCACACCCGGGTGCCCAGCTGGGATCATTTGCTCCTCATCAATGGACCTGCATAAAAGCTCCAGCCAGCCAGTGCCGCAGCCCCTAACTCCTGGACACAGACTGTTTTGGTGATTGTGAAGGTGTTAAAACCTGTGTAGCATAAGCTACTGTGATACCAGTAGTATTTAGTGGATACTGGTTGTACTAGATGTTCATTCTTTTATTAGTTGGGAAGTTTTTGGTAGGGGTTCTCTGCCTTTTTCTTTGATGCACCGTTTTCTCCTGTTTTGTGGACAGCCAGTCTAGCCCAGGCATTGTATTTTGGGCCATTCCCATTTGTACCGGGTCGGCCCGGGCCGGGTAGCCCCAGTCGGCCCCAGCCTGGCCCGGTTGATTCCACACATCCTTGCCTTAAGCCCATGTGGGCTGATTCTACCCACCAATCAGAGGCTTGCTCTAATGGAAGGTGTGAATTTGCTGTCAGCAGTGGGTGTGTTGGCCCTGGTCGGCCTGAAGCAGACCCCCTCGAGAAGAGGGCTGAGAATGAGCCTTGGTTGGCCCGGAAAAATACCAGGCCACCCAGATATGTAAACAACCTACGCTACCCGGCCCGGGCCGACCCGGTACAGATGGGAATGGCCCATTAGTTTATTTTCATTAGAGAAGGGTTGCATGTTTTTTATTTTAGCTAAAGGGGTGGTTTTGTTTGTTGTTTTGGCCTGGAGACCCTGACGTTGAACTACTTCCCTCTTTTTGTTATAGTGTTAAGAAGTTCCTGGTTGTTTTTCTTTTATTTGTATATTAAATGCCTTCTTTCAGTTGTTTGTCTTTTTTTTTTGTGTTACACCCTAACCTCCTGGACCGCTAATTTCTCAAGGGTTGTAACAGGGACATAGAGCATAACACAAAGAGCACAGCCAGGCTCAAAAAACCCAAACAACAGCTGCTGTGCTCTGAGCTAATACAGTCTTATCAATTGAGGACTGAAGGTAACTTAAATTAGAACATAAAGATGAAAAATTAACTCCTTGATGCAAAATGGTCATTACAGTGAACAGGTTAGCAAAATTGTAGTTTATTTTATTTATTTATTTATTTATTTATTTTGCTATTAAGCACAGCTGTTGAAGACTTTATTGCATTTGAGCCTCTCTATGTGGACTTCAGTAAGTCCAGCCAACATATTTCATGTTCAGAATGCTCGATGTCCACTGAGGTGGACATGTAATAAATTATTAGTAAATTATTAAATGTTACAAAATATAAGTTGAAATTTGTTTCATTCACACCTGAATATGAATGAAAATAATTGTTAAATAATCATGGTTGAAGATTTCATAATTCATGCATCAAAGGGTTAAGCACTGGCCAAATATTCAATTCCTGGTATTTGGTGACAAATATAATTTGAATTATAAACTGTGTCACTTTTTGTGCCTGAAAGAGAAAGGGTTTAAGTGGAACCCCTCAATTTGAGAAATTGGTAGTACTTGGTAGTAAAAGGGAGCCCAATAAAGCTAACAGTGCAGATTTTAGTCAAAACTTCTTGGGCTGAGAGATTGACTGTGTGGTTAACAATAATCCCAGACCGACAAAAATAGTGACTATTGTCAAATAGCATTTTATCTCCTTAATTTTGTTTTTTAAATCTTTGTCTCTGACATTTAAAATTAAGACAAGGGAATTTCAGCTAATGACAATCGAGCCCGGGCGACAGCAGATTTGGTACGCAGTGCCTGTTGATGTCGAAAACTGCATTTTGAACACTCTAAAAAATATCGGTTGTCATGAACTGAATCTCCTGGTCTCTGTCAAATGTAGGAACTTGTTCAGATCTCCAATTAGCGGACACTGATCAAACCAAGGGGAGAAATTGTCTGGATGTAAAATTAAAATGAGACAGCAGATTAAAGCTGTTGTAGAGAATTTGCATTTAAAAAGTTTGAATTGTTTTAATTCTTCATGTACTTTCAGATTGGGAACTTTAAAATGCTTTGACTCAGAATTTCACGCTCCTCTGTGTCTGGGTTAAACAGCAAGGTCATATAAGAAAAACATACATATCCTAACAGACCTTAACAGCCATGTGATTCTGAAGCAGAAATCAGAAAAGGCTTCAAAATACAATTCCTGAAAGAAAAACTAAACCAAAAAGAAAGAGTAACTCTGAGTTAATGCTTTAATTTAAATATATTATAGGTTTTGCATACTTTGAAAGTTAGTATTATGTTGCTGGACAGGTTGATTTGAGGTTTTCTTTCCTCTTTGGAATGTAAACATCGGGCCCATGTTTTTGGAACCGGTTGAGATTAGGTTAATGCTGACACAGCTTGCTCAACCTTGTATGCTTTAGAATTGGAGAAGTGAAGCGTATGAAGTTTCTTATATAAATATTTAAATGGTGGTGAATTTAAATCAATTCATGAATAGACTTGATGCTGAACACATCAAATAGTACATTTTTGTCAATGACCAAATATTTGATTTATTGATGGGGCATACAGTATGATCTTGACTACATTTGATAACTCGGATTTCAGAAAACATGATAAAGTCTAAAACAAATCTTTGTTTACACACCTACATTTATTTCATAAATGGGATTTAGATGATGAATGTTAATTTGGCTTTACTGTGTGATTTGGCCATTTCTTAGTATCTTCATGGAATTTAAATGTTGAAGATTCAATTGTTCTTTTTTTCAAGTGACTGAGTGTAATTCAGCCATTTCTCCGTGCTACATGCCATAAACCCCATTGTTTCCTTACCGAAACCCAAACAAAGGAGACTGCTGGAGTCTGCTAGACTACTCTGACCAATCCACACACAGAGTGTAGCCTGACACTTCTCTGAGTAAGATAGTTGGCTGATTTCTCTTGATAATCTGCTATCCAATGCTTGTGTGTCTTGTTGAATACAAATAAAACTTGATTATGAGAGTAAACAAAATAATATTAAGCAGAGTGTAACCCCTGATTGGAGGTTAAATGAACAGAATTGAAATGTCAAATGTAGGCGTGATGATAAATGTTTTTTTTTAACATAAATTACCTTATCATTAGGAAATAAGGAATTAATATATAATGTCTTAAATTTTCAAAAGTACTGATTGTGCTTTCTTTTAAATTATCATCTATGAATGACCTGGTTTGCTCCCTCGAGCAGATTCTTAAATACTATCATTAATCAATGTCATTAGAGATTACCCAGTATCATCAGAAACCTTATCTATTAAAGATGGATGGATTTCTAGGTTACCATGGTTTTTTTTTATCCATTATGCTGTTATCAAATGACATTAGACATCTTAGAGGTCAAAGGCTATTACTCGAACCATGGGTCAAGTCCATTTATAACCTTGAAACTTTCCTAACAATTGAGTCTTCTAAACCAATCTCCCTGTTTATGTTTAAAGTTACCTAAACCTTGATTTAGTGTTCATGACTTCAGTAACGTTTGATTTATGATCACTTACTTCTATATGAAGATGTTAATTAACTGTATAGTCAAAGAATCTAGTTCTTTAAAGTGATGGAGAGCGTCTCTACCTTGTGTTAGACAATCTATTTCGATTCTCAATTAATTGTTTGTGTAATTAATATTGAACTCCTTCCTAGTTGGTTAATGAATATTTTCTGTCGTTTTGTTCAGTATTTATTCTGCCTCTGCTTTCAACTCTAACTTCTTATCTCCATCTTTATCTGACAAGAGAGCAGCCCTTGGCTATTGTTTTGTTTTTATTATTGCTAGACGAGCATTATGAAACTTGTCCTACATGACCCTTAGATGTAATCAGTAGCATGATGATCTAACGAATGCTCTTTGATGGTCACATTATTTCGAGAATGACCCGATTACATGTTCACCTAGTAGTTTTTTACGCTTGTCAGTCTTTTATTTTGTTTATTTCTTGCTGTTTTGTGAATATAAAAACTTCCGTTGTTCATAATCACACTGTAGCGACATGAATGGCCTCATTTGTGACCCAAAGGTCACACTTCCTCAGCTGGGTCAAGATGTTCTGGCTGTACTTCTATCTACAGATTATCCATCACAGGAGACGCAAAGTCTGCTGTAAACCATCTTTAATCTGACTGCCTTTTATCTGACTGCTGTTCCATCCGCAAGACGAAGGACACTTCAAGATTTAAAACAATCATTTTTAATAAACTCTTTTCACTGTCTATTACAATGTTCATAAATAATCATAAAGGGTAATTATAAATGTATTTAATTACTGAAATGAATTATTATTCCTTGGTTACTAATTATTATTAGTTATGATAATCAGTAATGTTTAACAGTGACAAGAAGACAATTTACACTTATACACTCCATGCAGGACACAGTAATCAGGTTAAGGTTAACTGCACTCACATGTCTTTGTTCCATAACACCAGAGCTTTCTATCTTGGGAGGGAGTGTTCTAAGGTATGTTAAATCTACATGTCAAAATCTAATTCGTTAGAATAAGATTACCAGCCGTCTCTGAAAACCTAACACCTCAATTCAAGTTCAGTTCTTGAATTCACAAAATTCTCTCCGTGGCAACAAGAGTCCAGAGGATCGAGTCGGCCGTTCGAAACCTCCACTAAAGCTTTTCTGTCACGCCGATAGAATTGCTTCAACAGAAACACCATCTGCAACAAGCTGACACTACGAGATTCCTTAAGAATCTGCTCAGACGCAAAACCATCCACCTGTGTGCCAGCGGCGACTCTAGGACCAGAGAGTCAGAACCACTGTTCTCCCCTTACCGGACCGGGTACCCAGAGACTGATCAACATCCTCCCTTGACCTCCGGATCTGAACAGAGGGTCCTCTGAACAGTGAGGTAGAACACAGATTACGTCCGAATGCCTTTTATTAAAGAAATAATTTAGCTTAACTGCAAACCAAATTCTTTCACCCAGAACGCGCTATTCTCTCTCTAAGATAAAAACCTACATTCACAATTTCAAACACACACACTTCATTTTTAGTTTCATCCAGACACAGATTGTTTTTAATACCAAGTTTTAATACCAAAGCTTTTATAAATTGTCATTCATGAATTGTTTTTTAAATTGTCATCTTTAACCCTCTGGGGTACATGGGCGCATATCCGCGTCTTTTGAACAGGTCTGATTTGGGACGCTGTAGCAACAAGACTCCGCCTCCCTGAGTTTCGGTTTCAATTCAGCTTTAAAAAGGAGATTATAAACTACACCCCAGTTTTTAAATTTTGTTAATAGGCAACGTAAAAGCGGAGTTATACTAAACTAAAAAAACAACCTATTTTTAGACATTCTGACAACTTGCCAGAACAACAGTTTAGTAATCTGTGAGCGTGAATGTGCTTGAGAACATAAAAAAACCCACAAAAACATAAGATGCTTTTGCTGTTGGTGGAAGTCTCACACATTCAATTGATAAAAAGTATCATTATGTTGCTGAGAGAGAGGGAAAGGCTGCACGAGTAACGAGACGTGCGCAAAAAGGAGCCGCTTCGCGGGGAAAGAAGTAACGCAAACAGAGTTACAACAAACAATTAGATTGATGGTAAACTTCATATTTTGGAGCGATCCAGACAGATATATTGTCTCTACAGTTTAGTAGGCTTTTATTAGGTTTATATAAAGGATGATGAGAAGAATAAATGTCCACCAGGCAGTTCAGCTGTTTTTTGAACTGGAAGCAGAGGAAGTGGACGGAGACTAGCAGCCGGAGTCTGAGACAAGTAGCGAGGATGTTGATGATGATGTGGCAGATCCATCCTTCCTAATAGAAGAGTTGGGTCATGATGAGGTAGAGGATGAAGGCAGAGATCCATCTCCTCGGAGATCCAACAAGAGGAGTGGGCGGTGCCACGCAGCTCTCAGATCTCGATCTCAGCGGTGTGAGACAGAGCCACTCCCCCGCTGCGATGCTTGGAGGTCAGAGGAGGAGGCTAACAGTGTGCCAGAGGTAATCAGGTTCCAGCCACGCAGAACACCTGGAGTCAAGTTGGATCAACATTCCTCCCATAGCCCCAAAGATCTTTTTTTAATTGTTTTTTTTTTGCCACTGAAACAGTGAAAACAATGCTGACATTGAAATTCAAGATTTGTTCAAATTTTTCGGCCTCCTGATTTAGATGTCATTAGTGTCGCTGCCCAGTATCCAGGACTATTGGAAACAAAACAATGTTTTGTCTGTGCCCCTTCCAAACAAACTCATGTCAAGAGACAGGTTCCATTCAATATTTTGGAGCATCCACATTAGTGATCCTGAGGAAGATGTAGAAAATGACAGAATGAAGGGAACAACTGAGCATGAGTCAAGCCCCTATATGATGAAATCAACAATGCCTGCCAGGCTTATTTCCACCCAAGGAGGAAGCTGGCTGTTGATGAAAGGATGGTGGCAACTAAGGCAAAAACAGGGATCACACAATTTATGAAAGACAAGCCAACCTAATGGGGGATGAAACAGTTTGTTTTGGCTGAATCAAGCAGTGGCTACACCATCAGATTCAGCATATACACAGGCAAAAGTGAATCTCACAGTGAGCATGGGCTGTCTTATGATGGTGTCATCAACCTTATTCAGGCATCCACTCTTGGCACAGGATATCATATTTACATGGACAATTTTTATTCTAGTCCCAAGCTGTTCTTGGATCTGGCAGAAAAGAAGTTTGGAGCATGTGGAACCTACAGGGAGAACAGAAAGGGGTGTCCTAAAGGGAGAGCAAAGGCTCTCACCAGAAAAAGCCAAAGAGGATCTGTGAGATGGATCAGAGAGGGCCCTCTCCTGTTTGTGAAATGGATGGACACATGCGAGGTCTCTGTGTGCTCCCCCATCCATCCTGCATTTTCTGGAGATACTATAAAAAGAAGGGCGAAGGATCAAGATGGTTGGGTTGTGCGAGAAATTCCCTGTCCAACACCAGTTGTGGCCTACAACAACAATATGGGAGGAGTTGATCTTTCAGACCAGCTCATCCAGTACTACTCCACTCACAGAAATACAGATCACTGGTTCAGAACCTTGTTGCTGCACTTTCTGGACATTGCCACCACAAATGCCTTCATCTTGCACCGTGAGCTGTGCAGTGCCAAACAGGAGCAGGCCATGACACACAAAGACTTCATGGTGGAGCTAATGTGTCAGCTTTTTGACATGAGCAAGGCGGGTACTCCCCAAAGCAGGAAAGCTGATCATGTTCCTGTGCCCATTTCCAAAGCCACATATGTTGCCCTAACAGCCACCAAAGGCAGACTAAAATGCAAACACTGCCTCCTTGACAAAAAAGGGTATGACACCCCATGGAAGTGCCAGGACTGTGATGTGCCCCTCTGCATTGTGGTGGGCAGAAACTGCTTCTTTGAGTGGCACAAATAATCCTTATATTATTGAGGAGAAAACCCCTTATCCTTTTGTAAATAATTGTAAACATTTGTTCAAATACTGCTAAATAATTAACAACATTGTAATTTATTTTGGCACAATCATAAATTTTTTGGTATCTTTTTTGACCAGTGTAAATAGTTGTAAATAGTATTGCCCATAAGGCAATATTTATTGTTTTTATTAGAAAATACAAAAGAAAAACCTAAATGAGTCAAAAACAGTGATTGAAACCCTGGACCCCAAAGGGCTAATAATTTTTTTAATAAAATTTGTTATTTGCTATATTTATTCATATTTTTTATAAATGTACAGTCTAGATTACCATTCTAAATTATAAAAACATTCGTCATAAATGTTTGTTGGTTTCACAGTAAAATAAACAACTTTTTTCCAATTCGGATTTAATGTTTTTGAGTGATTTAAGGTCTAATATGCAACCCCTTTATGTCCAAATATAAAAAATAAGTATAAATTCATAAAGTCCAGGTTGTGCTTAAAGGATTGATACCACTTAAGGCAGTGGTTATGGTTTTTATTTTGGAAATACAAAAGAAAACTCTAAATTAGTTACAAATTACACCCTGGACCCCAGAGGGTTAAATTGTTGGTAATAAATTCTTAACTTATTAAACCTGACTCTTCTTTGAAATAAAACAGAGTGGTGCATTTGGTCATTGAACGAGCAAAGATCTCTTTAGATCTTCTGAATCAATAAACTTTTGCTATTAATTAAAATCTCTTAAATTAAATATTAATCTTTTGATTAAATATAGACCAAGCCAGTTGATGTATGATGTATGATGTATATAAATATCCGTGGATATATATATATATATATATATATATATATATATATATATATATATATATATATATATATATATACACACACACACACACACACCGTAAATCCTCTAATACAGGCCTGTATTCAATTAACGACCGGGTCTCATATTTTGGCCGGTGTCGGCGGAGGTGAATAATGGCCAGTCTCTTATTGTGGCCGGGTGGAATGTGGTAACAAGCAAGTACGGGGGGCGGTTGTGTCATCGTCTCACTTTTGATTTGCCAGTGATAGACCGCGAGGGTAACTTTAACCGTGCGGAGACGAAGAGGAGGCGAAAATTTGATATCAAGTTCAAAGAGAACGTGCGCTGCAGAACACTGGGGAGCAATAGGGGTTGTATGAACTAGTCGACTTCACCATAGTGACTTTTTATGCCTGTCATCGACTAGTCGCTGTCACGTGATAATGACTGGCAAGATGCAGCCCTTGGAAAAGACAGCAGCCTGCTATCAGCAGGTGACAAGCTCCTGCGCTCGGGGGGGCAACTCGCTCTGCCAGAGCGTCGGTACTGACACGCGATCGTTCATGTCGGTCCATTTCCTTTAATGTTTTCTGTCTTTTATTTAAACTTGATGCGTTTCGCTGTGGAGCGGGTCGCATCACCTTGTCATCCGGTGACACACCGATCACTGATGCAGCCGGCAAGCAGTGAGCACTCCATTGTTTTTGCGGTCGGTAGATCTGCGTCCTGAGCACGGCCACAGTAACATTATCAAATCAGGTGTCGCCACCTCAAAAACTAATTTAACACGCGATCGTTCATGTCGTTTCATTTCCTTTAATGTTTTCTGTCTTTTATTTGCGCCTGATGCGTTTCGCTGTGGAGCGGGGCGCATCACCTTGTCATCCGGTGACGCACCGATCACTGATGCGGCCGGCAAGCAGCGAGCACTCCGCTGTTTTTGCGGTCGGTAGATCTTTTAGAACTGCAGTTCAAAGGTAACTCATAAGGTGAATATATATGAAGCCAGGTAGCAGTTTTTCTTTCGGATTGAGAGGAGATGCAGGAAGATAATAAACAGGCAGGACAGAAAAATAGTCAAATAAAAACAAGTTAGTTTTTGTACCTGGTTGAAACAAACAGACACCATTGAAGGTAATCAGAAGTGAGGAACAGAAAATGAAATAATTTAATGTTTAGAGCAGCAGGAACTCCGAGGGGCTGCAGGCGCATCAATGAGTTTGCGGCCACTGTGCAGGGGGAGGGGGGAGAGGGCTGAAGCAGAAACTACCGTTGTTAAAATAAATGTGTTTAACTTTGAAAATGTGGGCGCAATTTTAATTGTCAAAAACTCCAGCGAACCATTAGTTCATTTTGCTCAAATAGAAATTGAGGCCTGCCTCTAATTCTGGTCCTCCTTCCAATAAAGGCCTGGAGCTTGATGAGCTTGAGTCAAATACAGGCCCGGGCCTGTATTAGAGGATTTACGGAATATATATATATATATATATATATAATTTGTGTGTGTGTGTGTGATATAAGTTTCACTGCCAGTTTGTTTGATCTTTCTCAGGGTTTAACAAAGCTGAAATAGCAACAGCGTTAAATTCTAGTTATGCTACAACACTAAGGTTATATTCCTCTGCTTGACTTTTAAACAACTTAGGGCTCTTTCTCATGCATTCCCTTGTTTCCCGTAGTATAACCATTTTAGACTAATTACATTCATACAAATTACAAATAATTTATTTTGATTAGAACGTCTTTTCCTGTCCTGAAACTATTATCATCTTTTCTAAATTTTTTAGGGTTGTGTGTATCTAGGAACACCATCAGTTGTTTTTTTGAATGTTCACTGTCTCTGTGTGACAATTGAGTTTTATTTTCCTTAAATATATCTGCTATTCAATTTAACTTAAAGAGTTTTGGTTTTGCAGAATTTATCTCCTGTTGATACATTTTATGCACTATTGAGTGACATTGTACATTGTTGATGTACTCTGAAGCAACCTTACCTTGCTGAATATACGAAGTTGAAATATTTTTATAATAAGGACTGGTTTCGCTGTTAGTTAATTCCATTGTTAGAAGCATAGAAATCAAATAAAAATAAAGTCACTTGGTCTTGAACATAATATGGTCTTGGTCACATTCCATGATTTAGTTCTCGTCGTCGTCGTCGTCTTCCTCCGCTTATCCGGGTCCGGGTCGCGGGGGCAGCATCCCAACTAGGGAGCTCCAGGCCGTCCTCTCCCCGGCCTTGTCCACCAGCTCCTCCGGCAGGACCCCAAGGCGTTCCCGGACCAGATTGGAGATGTAACTTCTCCAACGTGTCCTGGGTCGACCCGGGGGCCTTCTGCCGGCAGGACATGCCCGAAACACCTCCCCGGGGAGGCGTCCAGGAGGCATCCTGACCAGATGCCCAAACCACCTCAACTGGCTCCTTTCGATCCGGAGGAGCAGCGGTTCTACTCCGAGTCCCTCCCGAATGTCCGAGCTCCTCACCCTATCTCTAAGGCTGAGCCCGGCCACCCTACGGAGGAAACTCATTTCGGCCGCTTGTATCCGCGATCTCGTTCTTTCGGTCATTACCCAAAGCTCATGACCATAGGTGAGGATTGGGACGTAGATCGACCGGTAAATCGAGAGCCTGGCTTTCTGGCTCAGCTCCCTCTTCCCCACGACAGATCGGCTCAGCGTCCGCATCACTGCAGACGCCGAACCAATCCGCCTGTCGATCTCCCGATCCCTCCTACCCTCACTCGTGAACAAGACCCCGAGATACTTAAACTCCTCCACTTGAGGTAGGACCTCTCCCCCGACCCGGAGGTGGCAAGCCACCCTTTTCCGGTCGAGAACCATGGTCTCAGATTTGGAGGTGCTGATCCTCATCCCAGCCGCTTCACATTCGGCCGCGAACCTACCCAGCAAGAGCTGAAGGTCAGAGCTGGATGAAGCTAGGAGGACCACATCATCCGTGAAAAGCAGAGACGAGATTCTCCTGCCACCAAACTCGACACACTCCACACCACGGCTGCGTCTAGAAATTCTGTCCATAAAAGTGATGAACAGAACCGGTGACAAAGGGCAGCCCTGGCGGAGTCCAACCCTCACTGGGAACAGGTCCGACTTACTACCGGCTATGCGGACCAAACTCACGCTCCTCTGGTAAAGGGACTGAATGGCCCTTAACAGAAAGCCACCCACCCCATACTCCTGGAGCGTCCCCCACAGGGTGCCCCTGGGGACACGGTCATAAGCCTTCTCCAAATCCACAAAGCACATGTGGATTGGTTGGGCAAACTCCCATGCCCCCTCCATCACCCTTGCAAGGGTATAGAGCTGGTCCACAGTTCCACGGCCAGGACGAAAACCACATTGCTCCTCCTCTATCTGAGATTCAACTATCGATCGGACCCTCCTCTCCAGTACCTTGGCGTAGACCTTTCCAGGGAGGCTGAGGAGTGTGATCCCCCTATAGTTGGAACACACCCTCAGGTCACCCTTCTTAAAGATGGGGACCACCACCCCGGTCTGCCACTCCCTAGGAACTGCCCCCGATGACCACGCAATGTTGTAGAGACGTGTCAACCATGACAGCCCTACAACATCCATAGCCTTGAGATACCCAGGACGAACCTCATCCGCCCCCGGGGCTCCGCCGCTGTGTAGTTGTTTGACTACCTCAGCAACTTCTGCCCCCGAGATCGGACAGTCCATCCCCAGGCCTCCCAGCTCTGGTTCCTCCTCGGAATGCGCATTGGTGGGATTGAGGAGCTCCTCAAAGTATTCCTTCCACCGTCCGACTATAGCCTCAGTTGACGTCAGCAGCTCCCCATCCCCACTGTAAACAGTGTGAGCGAGTTGCTGCCTTCCTCTCCTGAGGCGCCGGACAGTTTGCCAGAACCTCTTTGGAGCCGATCGATAGTCTTTCTCCATGGCCTCACCAAACTCCTCCCACGCCCGAGATTTTGCCTCGGCAACTGCCACTGCTGCACCCCGCTTGGCTATCCGGTACCTGTCTGCTGCCTCCGGAGACCCACAGACCAGCCACGCCCTGTAGGCCTCCTTCTTCAGCCTGACGGCTCCCCGAACCTCTGGTGTCCACCAGCGGGTACGGGGGTTGCCACCACGACTGGCACCGGCCACCTTACGACCACAGCTAGCAACAGCCGCCTCGACAATCGCAGAGTGGAACAAGGCCCACTCGGACTCAATGTCCCCCACTGCTCTCGGGACGTGGTCAAAGCTCTGCCGGAGGTGGGAGTTGAAGACCGTCTTGACAGGTTCTTCTGCCAGGCGTTCCCAGCAGACCCTCACTATGCGTTTGGGTCTGCCAGGTCTACGTGGCATGTTCCCTTGCCATCTGATCCAACTCACCACCAGGTGGTGATCAGTTGACAGCTCCGCCCCTCTCTTCACTCGGGTGTCCAAAACATACGGCCGCAGGTCAGATGATACGACTACAAAATCTATCATCGACCTGTGACCTAGGCTGCCCTGGTACCAAGTGTACCGGTGGGTTCTGATGATGTAAATAAAGGTGAACGTTTCTGGTGTAACGTGATGAAGGAGCTATTCCACCAAAGGTTATTTACCCTCTCTCCTCAGGAAGAACTAATCTGCATGAGACTGCCTCAAGGTCATGCATTTGCTTCTAAAACTGCTTTCTTTCCAGCTCAAGAGAAGAATGAAGACAAAGGACTCTTTCTTTTGATGAATCAGAAGAACTCTATTTTTAATAAAGCTAATGAAACAATGTGTTAGTCCAATAACAAATGTGAACCAATCTGTGTAATGACAATGTTTATGATTAGTAGATTTTAATAAGTACCGTAAATCCTCTAATATTAGCCTGTATTTAATTAACTGCCGGGTATCATATTTTGGCCAGTGTCGGAGTCGGCGGAGGTGAATAATGGCCGGTCTCTTATTGTGGCCAAGTGGAATGTGGTAGCAAGTACGGGGGGCGGTTGTGTCATCCGTCTCACTTTTGATTTGCCAGTGATAGACCGCGAGGGTAACTTTAACCGTGCGGAGACGAAGAGGAGGCGAAAATTTGATATCAAGTTCAAAGAGAATGTGCTGATTATGCTGCAGAACACTCTGGGGAGCAGTAGCAGGGGTTGTATGAACTAGTCACTAGTCGATTTCACCACTCTATAGTGACTTGTTATGCCTGTCATCGACTAGTCGCTGTCATGTGATAATGACCGGCAAGATGCAGTCCTCGGAAAAGACAGCAGCCTGCTGTCAGCAGGTGACAAATTCCTGCTCGTCGGGAGGCAACGCGCTGTGCCAGAGCGTCGGTACTGACACCCGCCGTAAAACAGACATTTAACCAAATTGTGACCTTTACCCTCTTGCAATTTAACCTTCCCCTGACCCCCATCCTAACCTTAACCAGCTTGCGCATGCAAAGCTCCGATTGTTAACGCGCTCCAGACATCCGCGCCCTGAGCACGGCCACAGCAACATTATCAAATCAGGTGTCGCCACCTCAAAAACTTATTTAACATGCGATCGTTCATGTCGGCTCATTTCCTTTTATATTTTCTGTCTTTTATTCTTTTATTTGTGCCTGATGCTTTTTGCTGCTGTGGATCAGGGCGCATCACCTGTTTTGTCCTCTGTGACGCATCTCACTGATGTGGCCGGCGAGCACTCCGCTGTTATTGCGGTCGGTAGATCTTTTAGAACTGCAGTTCAAAAGGTAACTCATGAGGAGAATATATATGAACCCAGGTAGCAGTTTTTCTTTAGGATTGAGAGGAGATGCAGGAAGATAATAAACAGGCAGGACAGAAAAATAGTCAAATAAAAACAAGTTAGTTTTTGTACCTGGTGGTTGCAACAAACACACACCATTGAAGGTAATCAGAAGTGAGGAACAGAAAATGAAATAATTATTTTAATGTTTAGAGCAGCAGGAACTCCGAGAGGCTGCATGCACATCAGTGAGTTTGCGGCACTGCGCAGGGGGTGGGGTGGGGGATGGGGGGCTGAAGCAGAAACTACCGTTGTTAAAAGACATGTGTTTAACTTTGAAAATGTGGGCGCAATTTTAATTGTCAAAAACTCCAGCGAACCATTAGTTCATTTTGCTCAAATAGAAATTGAGGCCTGCCTCTAATTCTGGTCCTCCTTCCAATAAAGGTCTGGAGCTTGATGAGCTTGAGTCAAATGCAGGCCCGGGCCTGTATTAGAGGATTTACGGTAATATAACTTTAAATGTTTCCACTAGAGACTGATCACACGTAATGTTAAGAAGTCACATGACACATTTCCTTTTGTTGATCCATTCAGTACCTTCCAGGTCTGATGCAAGGTGTGTTTTGTTGGTGCTTGGTAAATCTGTCCCTTTTTGATTCGACCGTGAATCAAAACATCCAAATTATAAAACTATGCCCACGTCATCTTTAACTCCAGTTCAAAGCTTTCTAGAGAAGTTGTCGGAGTGGCCAATCCTTAACTTTCCTCTTCAGCTGAAAGAACTTGACGACAAGCTGGATAAAATCTGTAGCTGTTCCACCTGCTGCAACGGTTCCTTTCAGAATAAAAGCTGAACCTTCAACCCTGAACCTTCAACCCCTTTTTGGGTCTTGCTAGATGCCAATAAAACTGTCGTGACCTGGAAGTATCCCAAGACTGGTCTGGTCAGCAACCGCTGCTTTTCCTACCGGCTTCGGTTCCAGAGAAGGTTAAGCTGGACCTCGACATTCCTGTGTCAGGAAACGAGCAAGGAGGAGGTTAGGACCCAAATTGCAGATAACCAGACGGACGAGGCAGGGGTGGAAGATGAAATAAAATCCTTTATTTTGGGATAATCCAAAGGCAGGGAGAAAAAAAAATCCAAAATGACAAAATAAGAGATCCAAAACACTAGAAACTCAAGAGACACTGGAAGCTCTGGAAACACTAGAGATCAACGAGACGAGTATGACAGAAGCAATGGACCGACAAACATATAGACACACAGACAGGGTTATATACACTGGGAGGATGAGAGGGAAATGAACTGCAGGTGTGTGGGGAGAGAGAGACCAGGTGAACTCATTACTAATCAGGGAGAGTGCAGTGAGTTGAGGAGGAAGAAAAATAACATGATCTAAAACAGAACCTAAAAACAAGAAGAGCCAAATAACAACTAACAATCTGGGGAAAGAAACACACTAAAAGCAAAATAATTAACTGATAATCTGGGGAGAGAAACACACCAAAAGAGACTAATAAATGAACAGCTGAAACTAAAGGAAAACACTACAGAAAGAGACAATACAGGGGCGTGACTAAGGAGGACCACGGGGAGCACAGGACCTGGAGGGAAATACCTGGGGGGGAAGGAAACCTAGAGGGACTGCAGATCTGGGAACACAGAAAGAGAGACTACAGGAGCGTGACTAAGGAGGACCACGGGGAGCACAGGACCTGGAGGGAGATACCTGGGGTGGGAAGGAAAACTAGAGGGGCTGCAGCTCTGGGAACACATGATGAAGATGCAGACAAGGACACATGAGGGCGCTAGGAGACACAAAAGGAGAACCTAGAGAGGGATGGAGAACACAAGGAGACATATGAGGAGAGACGCAGACCATGACATCCTGATCTGACGTGGACTTCCGCAAAGGGTACGTAGGCCGGCAGAATGGCGTCTCAGTGTGTGTTATAAATCTCCAAACCAAAAACTTAGTGTGAAACATCATTTTCACTCCCATCAGAACTAATCGTTTCTCCGGATCTGCTGGTTCTGAAATACTCACACATACACCATTCTCAGTCTTACCTCACCTTAGTTACACTATACACCTAGTGTTAAAGTTACTCTAGTTTTAATTTGTTTAGTAATAAATCTTTAAACTTTTAAAACTTGACTCACTCTCTTTCCTTGAAGTTAATACGAAGTGTTGCTCAATCCCTGTAATAAAAAGATCTGATCTTCTGGTTTAAGTTATCCAAAGATCCATAAGATTGATTTCATATGTCCTATGGAATCTGGTTCATTAAATAATATATAAATTTAATCGTTACACTGGCATAATGAGGGCAAACCCATAGAGTCTATGAGATTATTATTTTGTGATATGAGCTTGGGGATGCTGACAAGCTCACCCTTTTTTCCCAGATGAGTTGATTCTTTTTGATTTTGTTAGATTACAATTTTTTGCTACAGCTCTTCTACTGTGATTTCTCCTGTTACTTCTAGGTGATGTAAATCACTTTTTGTGTTTATTTTCAGTTTTCTTTACACTGATTATGGCTTTTTTGTTAGTTTGTTTTGTCTTGATTTGTTTTGTTGTTGTATGCACTGTGCTGCACGACTCTGCCCCCTGCTGTTGTAAACTGGTAATTGCAAGTTCCTTGGGATGGGTATTTTTTAGCTTTTAGAGGAAACATGTTATAGGTCCAACTTTTGCATCGGACCTGTTTCGTTTATGCCCTTTTTTGCCTTCTTTGATCTGGTGAGCCATGAGTGTCTCATGTCTCAAGAGGAAAGACAGTTGATAACGATTTTCCTACACACACACTCACCTGTGTGCCTCTGTTATAAGATAAGTAAATAGAACACATTTGTGAATGAGGTAACGGCTGGATGTTTGAGTCATTGATTTTGAGCTGAAAGAACCCTTGTTATTACAACTGTGGATGAAATGACTAGAGTCCAGAGTGACAGAGAAAATACCTTGAATATTGGATGATAGGTATTTTTGCTGAAAACAATTCAAAATCAACAGTGATCTCCCAGAATTTTCTTGTGCTGTTTCGCCCACAGGTTGTGAAACCAGGAAATTGGGTTCTGATAAAGGTGCTGAAGCAAGACAATTGGGGCAGCCAGAGAAGGCCCATTTGAAGTACTCCTCATCACTCCCACTGCTGTGAAGATTGCTGAGAGGCCATCTTGGACTCATCTATCCCACTGCAAGCTCATCGACGTCAACTAACTGCTTTTAGAAACACAACGAAGTCCAGCTGCAAAGGGGTGGGCCACCACTAGGGTGCCACGTCTCAAAACCGGTGAAGAATGAGGTCTGCTTCAAGATCATTGGTTACACCACATTGTTGATGTTGGTGGTCACACTCATGGCCCTGCACTTGGGCCGCCTCTCAGCACCTGATGGAACGACTGGGACAGCAGCATCTGAGGGGGTACTAGAACTGGAATTGGAACGGCGGATTGGGGCTCCTCCCTGACCGCACACCTACCTACATGACAACGTGACCTGCATCCACCTCGGCTGAAGACCCCCTGGACGCAACTACGACAGGACACAGCGACGAAGAGAGGCTGGAAAAGGATAACTGCTTCAATCACCTGCACCCAATTTTCAACCTGGTTTCACGGTCAAAGGATCAGAAGGACTTTTCGGGGACAAGATCAGCTCCCTGACAATTGGACAACCACCTCAACACGCCACGGAAGGACCCCGACGTCTTCCTATTGAGAAGTTGAACTGTGCGCTCCCACATCCCGAACTCCATTATTGCACTCCGGACCTGGACTTAAAGGTACTCATCAACGTGAGACTGAAACCATCCTAAACAACTGAAGAGGACTCTGACCTACTACACTATTCTCCAACCGAGACTCCCAGCCCATGGACAAGCCCTTGATGAACACTTGATTTGCCTCAGCTCCTGCCATAGTTAGAGCTGCATAAATTAATATTACACATTCATTTTCCCTCATTCAAAGAAAGAGTTGTCTGCAAATTGAAGCTTTAAATTAAATTCACCTGAAGTTTCAATAAACTCTACTGATGTTGTCTGTATATTATATGGTTTTGCTAACCTTCCCAACCTCCTTACAGGAACTGCTATAAATTGTAGAACTGTTGCATTACAGTAAATTCACTTAAATATGTATGAAAAAGCATTTCTTAAGTTTATGCTGGTGTTGATTTAACTGATTCCCATTATCTCACTTGTATCTCTGTAAACTGCTGTTTGATGTTATTGACAGTGGTGTTTGCCTTATTGTGTTTTATTATTTCATTTGTTCTTCGTGTGTTGTTTTCTTTTTGCTTGGTTATCCTATTCTGATAAACAGCAGAGATTATGTTATGGAAATTTTATATTTCATTACTTTAGTCCTATTAACAAATCTATTAACTGAATGTCCTGAAAGCACACACACACACACACACACACACACACACACACACACACACACACACACACACACACACTCACTCACTCACTCACTCACTCACTCACTCACTCACTCACTCACTCACTCACTCACTCACTCACTCACTCACTCACACATGATCCACTCCCATTCATTTCTTGTCTCTTTGTATGAATAAACTTTGTGACCAGATGTTCGGGGCATTTGCCCTGCGCATTTGCCACGAATCATGATTTGGTTGTATGTCTGCCTCATTGTCTCCTTTTCTCTCTCTAGCTGCAGGAAACGGGTTTATTGATAAAATATATATTGATAAAAACCCTAACAATAACCTTCTTACTTTCAAAAACTTTATTAATTTTAGCTCTTTAAGATCCTTTTTCAAATGTCTAAATAATAACTTGTCTTTACTGTCCTCTGCTGTGGCCATCAGACGTCCGAGCTCTCGAAGAGTGATCACACGAGCCTCCACTTGTGGTGATTGCCCCATGCCTTGGTGCAAGACTTATTTTGGCCACTCTGCTCTTTCTGTAAAGGGGGCCAAACTGTGGAACTCTCTACCTACTGAGCTAAAACTACAAAATGACAGTAAAATTTTTAACAAAGGACTCAAAAAATGACTAAAGTCTAAACAACAATGTCCACATGAATAGTTTTAAACTTGTTTAATCTGCTGCTTAAATTGCCTTTTTTTATTTTTGGAAATTGTAATTTTAATGTTTTTCTTTGATTTGTTTGTATCTTATTTAAATGTGTTCTACTTTTTAGAAAAGGTGCCTATGGACAAGTGTTGCAAATTAGCAATTGTGCTAACACAATGAAGCAATGCATCTGGTTTGTCCTATGTAATTGCTGTGTCCATATCAAATGAACATCTTCATCATGTTGAGAGGAGCCAATTGAGGTGGTTTGAAAATGGATGTGCAATACATTATTTGTCTCATTTATGTCAGCTGGTACACTGTAAAACTTCTGCACACAACTTCAGCTGTGAAGGAGCGTGCACATGGTGGCCTTGTCCATTTTCAATCAATTAATCAATCAATCAAGTTTATTTATGTAGCATTTTCCACAACCATGGAAGGTGACCAAAGTGCTTTACATAACAAAGTAAAATACAAAAATGATATAAGCTTAAAGAAAAGAATAAAAGGGCGAATGGCTACCAGAAAACCCCTAATGATAAAATGCCTTCTGAAATAGTTTTATGCTCTGATTTGAAAGTAGACAAATCTGTCGTCAGACGCAGGTTGTTGGAGAGTTTGTTCCAGAGTGAAGGGGCCATCACTGAAAACAAGCAGTCGCCCCAGAGTTTAAATCTAGATTTTGATTTGAAAGAAAACAATTTTTGAGAAAAGAAGAGAAAAAGGCCAAGGTTTTTAAACAAAAGAAGGAAATGGTATGCTAACTGAATTAGCTCTACATCAGCTTCTTTTATGTAATTGTTGTCTAGACTACCTGTCCAATAGAGATTAGTCCACCTCACGGCAACTTCAGGAAAGAGGTAAAACAGAAGAGAGGGGAGATGCTTGGAAGTGTAGCTCAAAAAACTCAGGTGAGGCCACCATCAATCCTTTACCCGCTGGGAGAAATGCTTTGGAGCTCCTTTGCTAAAAAGGATGAATGTTGGGTTTAGAAGAAGAATATGGTTAATATGTTGCATTTTGCATCTTGGGTGCAGTTTAGCGCACGTGCGCGCGCGCACACACACACACACACACACACACAAACTGACAAACAGCATTAATTTTCCACATCAGTTCCAGTGCTTTCACCATTTAAATGTTATATTTAATTATTTTTTAATAAAAATCTGAAAAGAAAATGTTTAAATGGTTTTAGTATAGAAAAAACTGTGAATACAAACTGGGTAACAAAGGCTTATTTGAGACATATTTCAGACTTTAATGACTTCCATATGATACTATTGAGGGCAATATGAAATTGTACACAGGTTGTAAAATTATTCAAATTATGCAAAATGCAGAGTATCCTACAGCAGGAAAGTACAGTAGAAGCACCAGATTGACTGTCACTCAGAACTGAGCAATGTGTTCCTTGTTGGAAGGAGGGAAGCGAGGAAACCATCCTTCTGCATTTTGAAGGGAGATGTCTTGAGCGGAGTCACAGTGAGATGAAGAAAAATGGCCCATCATCTTTGATAGCAGTAGGAGAGAGGGAGAACTGACAGTCATCCAAACAGCTCTCCGAGCAGACCTGTGACTCCGAATCCGTCATGCAGGCATGGAGTGTACAGATCTGAGAGGACACTGACCCCTCCCAATAGGAAATCCAGAGAAGAGGCTGTCCAAGACACTTTAAAGCCAGCAGAAATGCTCAAAGTGTGTCCTCCAAAAGGAGAAAGAAGAAGTGAAAACCATCTTTTAAACCACTAATAACAAATATCTGGCTTGATGATTTTTTGTGCGTGTTTCTTGTGAAAACCTGAATAGTTAAATGTTAATTTATATGTTTTTCTGTATGGTTTTCCAGAACTCCCTTCTGCGACTATCTTAACCACAATTACAATGTGACGAACACTCAAGCACCATAAGCTACTGAAGTTAAACATGTTTAGTTATTCATTAATGGTTAAACCCCAACCAAGTCTACTTTCTATTCTTTGAAGTCTAGTTGACTGCAAGTTACTACAAGAATTAAAGGGCTGCAACATAATACGAGCTTTAAATATATTTGTTTGAAAAAGAGACTACTAGAGGTGGCTTGTTTTGTCTGAACAGAAACATGAAAGCAGGATTTTTAAGAGGTTGCATGATGCAATTGCTACACCAGCCCTGCATCATATCTACACCTTCACAGCTGCATAATAATAATAAAGCCAATTAGAGCGACACATTCTCACACCCTAAGCGTCAAAATATGACGATCAGGGTGCCCCAGCGCGTCGGGAGAGGACGCGCTGTGCCAGAGCGTCAGTATCAAACGCCCGCGGTGAGACGGACATTTGACTGATTTGTGACCTATTTAACCTTCTCCTCACCCCCATTCTAACCTTAACCAGCTGGCGCATGCAAAGCTTAACTGAAAATTTACACAGACATACTGAGTTAAGATTTGGATGGGGGTGAGAGGAAGGTTAAATCGCTAGAGGTTCGAGGTGAAATGTCCGTGTCACCGCGGGCGTCGCTGTGGCACAGCGCGTGTTCCTGTGTGTTCCTGCGCGCCCTCTCCGGACGTGCTGGGGCACTCTGATCATCATATTTGTGTCATTTTTCGATGCTTAGGGTGTGACCCCGGCTTTCCACAGGAGCCGTCAGCAGCACGTTACTGCAGCAGCACGTCACAGCTGCTGATAGGAACCGCTGTGGTCAACAGAACCTTTTCCACTGGAGCCGTCAGCAGCACGAGTCGGCCGTGTCTCAGGAGCAGCATGTTGCGGCCTTTACGCGCCGGTTCTATTTTCTACGCGTGACGCCTCTGAAACGGGTCAAGTTCGACATTTTTGGGGAAGGAAAGACAGGAAATAGGACACGGAAATGGAGAGAAGCTCCCGAGATTTTCAGAATAAAGAACGTACTGCCTACCGGTTGCTTTACTTTAAAAAAGGTTACTAACTGTGCGTCCCCGTGAGAAGTTATCACCTAGCTAGCGGTCTCCTTTGTTTTTCAGGTCAGTATAGGCAATTATAACACGGACAGAACATAAAACACAAACATTTTGGAGCCATGTTGTAGTTTTCTCCTGCTTGTTGTTGTGTTTACTGACGAAGTCACTTGTGTGACTTCGTGCTCGGTCGGTGACAGCTGCTCCCCTGCTGCTTCAAGTCTCGTGGGAAGGGCCAAGCAGCAGCTTACGCGAGCAAGATGTGCTGCTGCAGTAACGTGCTGCTGACGGCTCCTGTGGAAACCCGGGGTGAGAATGTGTTGATTAGAGCCATGAACTTATGAACCATTTTAATATTCTTCATAGTTTTTTTTTTCATCAGTCCATAGAACATGTTTCAGATTAGAAATATGCTGGAGTTAAAGTTATAATTTACTACAATAGGGGCTCTGTCGCTTGAGCTCTGGCGCATCATTCTTCAATCAATGATGCATCGCCTCTGGAAATTGAGTGAATTCCTCATGGACCAAACTGTATTTATGAAGGAAGGAAAGGCAATTAAAGGTCTCCTAGTTATTGGTGAAAGTGAAAGTAGAAACCTTATCAAGAGTTGAGGAGCATTATGTTTAATAGGTGTGGAGAACCATGCAAAAATGGCCATTGCTGCTTTAATCATCCTCCAAATATAGATTTTTTTTTTTGTTTGTTGCTAAACTGAGGTGTCATTAGCCTCAATCAAACACTAACAAAAGCTTTAGTAATTCTGGAAGTAAATAAAACAACATGTTGTCAATCAGACCAAAGTCCAGCCTAAAGAGTGCACTCTGGTTTGTAGAAGATTAAACCACAAAGCAGCTAACAAAACTCACTTAGAGAGAAGCTCCATCTGTGTCTCTTTAACATGTGAATTTAGGCATTTTAAAGATGTTATTTACTTGTTTAATCAATACATTTGCAGTGGCCTCTAGTAGGAAAAGTGGCCTTGTAAGTCATTCTCGGGGGTAAAACATACCGGTGTGTGATTTCTTGGAACTAAAAGTTGCTCACATCACAGCAGAGCTTCAGACCGCAGATGTCCTGATCTCGTCTATCATCCCTGTTTTGGAAAATTTACACTGGTTTCCAGTATGGCTTCCAGTTTGGTTTCGTATTAAGTTAAAAATTCTTCTGTTGGTTTACAAATCTATTCATGAAATGGCCCCCTCTTATTTGGCGCATCTTTTGAGTCCCTATGTTCCGGCGCGAACCCTGAGGTCCTCTGACCAGCACCTTCTGCTTGTCCCTCCTGCCCGCTATATGGCCCGTGGCAAACGGGCTTTTTCAGTTTGTGCGCCTAAACTTTGGAACCAACTCCCCCTGATGGTCTGACTTGCCCCCTCCCTTCCCACTTTTAAAGTGCGTTTGAAGACATATTTTTATTTCCTGGCCCTCCCGGCTCAGACTGTTTAACCCTTGTGCTTTCCTGGTTTTTTTGTTAATATAGTTTTTATTTGTTTCATCTATTTTATGTTGCTGTATCTAGTTTGGTGGCGTATTGTCGTGTACAGCACTTTGGTTGGCGTTGTAGCCGTTTAAATGTGCTTTATAAATAAAGGTTGATGATGATGATGGGTAACAACAATATGACTCCACCACTACCTCCGTTTGCTTTGCAATGCTGATATGTTATCGTCACAAATAACACAAGCCAGGAGGAGTTCTGTGATGTAGTGAAGTTGCTAAAGCTAACGATTAGCTTGTGCTAACCAAGATGCCTGCTGCTGATTCCTGGACGTTAAACCAACAACAACCTTCCACGTCGTGAGTAAAGATGGGTAAATCCATTTCACGTGACAGTGTGATGTAGATCGGTCAGGTTTTTCTAATCCCAGAATTTCACTGTCTATTTTCTATCAGAAGCTAATGCAGGACATAGGTGTAGGAGATTATTTTCATGTTCAGCCTGCATGAAAAACTCAGAGTGACTGATTAATCAAAATAATCATTAAAAATTGGTTTTCAGTGAACTATACCTTTAATATCTGTTTTGTGAAGAAAATTAGGCAGATGTCCTCTGAAAAAAATATTATTGTTTTTACAATGAAACATGAAATTGCCATAAGAATCCTCTAAATATGCTGAGGAGAGGATGAAGGTGAATCCAAAAAAGAGCTACGTATGCTGATTTCTACAGATGTGCCTCTTTTCACATCAGGTACCAGGAAGAATCAAGACTTAGAAGGTTGAACACTCCCTGGATTTAATTTGAGTTCACACAGAAACAACCATGGACAGTCTAACAGACAAAAGCAAAGAAATGCCCACTTATTCACATTTAAACTATGTGCACTTTATTTCCATAATTATTTTTTGCAATATATAAAAATATTGTGTTTTTATTAATATCCATTGGTCATTTGGTTATTCCTGTTTTTATCTGTTTTACTTAGTTAATTTCTTTATATTAAATAAAATAAAGATTTTGAAACATAGCAAAATGTGGAGTAAAACATGTTTTATGCCGATTTCTGTTCATCTGCCACGAACAGTTTGTCATGTTTCATTCCAGGACGTTATCAAACTGGGAGTCTGTTCCAATTTGTTTTCAGATTCTGCTATTTACACTGAACTAATGTGTATTTTCAAACAGTCCTTTTACACCCTGCATTTCAAATGTTTCCAGATGAAATCAACCCTCCCGTAGTGTGCTGCTCTCTTGTGCCTCACGCACAAAAAAAGTGTTTTGACTTCTTAAAAAGCAGTCCCTTCATGTGCTGTTGTGAACCATTTCACAGTGAGTTGACCCCAGAAAATAGAAGTGCAGCTCATGAAATGTACAAAACTCAACCAATCACTGCTTTATTTTCACTTTAGAGAAAATGCCCTCAAAGGTTACGTTCATAATTACTCTCCTTTTACCTAAGAGGACAGCATGTCGTGAATCCAATCTGGTTCTGAATGAGGGATATCCAATCTCCAAATGAAAATAAGCTTGGCTTCAGAACTACATTTTTTTGCATTATTGGATTGAAATCATCTATAATGACATGCTAAGTGTGTTTGGTAACCAGCGCCTGGGCCAAAACCGCTGATGCATCTCTGTTGAGAATATTCAAATAGGTGGAAAATGTACATTTTTGTACAAAATGTATATTGAAGTAGACTTTTTATTTTTTATCAAAGTTCAAGTAGTGTCAAACTAAAAAATGGTGGACAAAGAGATTTTTGTAATGGTGTAAAAGGGGTTTTATCTGTTTTATGGGTAAAAGAAAAAAAAACTGAGGAAATATTTTTGTTTTTTGTTTTCTATTGATTTTCAGCAGGATGCCAAAGTTGTCAAATGATTGGCTGGCATGTGGGATTGGCAGCAAAAATGTTTTCTCTGCATTCAGCCCTAGAGGGAATGGCTGTCTCAGTCAACAAGTCATATCTTTCCAGTTTCTTCAAACAATAATCATCCCATGGGACATCTAGTGGCTTCCTCTTGTTTTCCCCCCAAATCTGGCTTAAAAACATTTCTTTCACCAGGCAAAACAAAGTTGGGTTTGATTTTTTTTTTCCAGGTACACAGCTACACAATGGTGGAATGTTAATGACACTAAAAAATGGAGTGCACTGAACTTTACAGCAGTGGAGGAAAACAACATGACATACAGTACTGTACTGTAAAAGTAACTGAAAGTTAACTTTAGCTGCTAGTTTCATGAAATAGGTCAGATAAATTAGAGAGAAAGATGGAGCCGTACAATGCAGTGATTAGTGCAGACAAACGGGAAAAGGAGATCCTAGGTCCATGTTTAGATACAGGTTGACTGCAGCGGTTATTCAATACAAGGTTAATGAATAATTCCTGTTTTAATTCAAATCATATGAAGTTATTATATATATATATATATATATATATATATATATATATATATATATATATATATATATATATATATAGACAAACACTTTCAATGTCTGTGACCAGACATCCAAGGGAAGTGGTCAGTGTTTATTAATATACAATAAACAGTTTAATAGTGATGGGACTTTTGGCTCTTTGAAGGGAGCTGCTTATTAGTAGGTTTAACTCAAAAAGCCAAAGAGGAGGCGTGAGAAAGGGGGAGGTTGCGTTCTGCCAACGTCCATGAGACCACAGATGGGGTAGGGTTCGGACGATATCTGAGAGTGTGGGAGGGCTGTTACTGTGGTGGGGCGACGGTGGCACGGTGGGGCGACGGTGGCACAGGAGTTAAGTGCTCGGCCCGTAATCGGAAGGTTGCAGGTTCGAGCCCCGCTCAGTCTGTCGCTGTCGTTGTGTCCTTGGGCAAGACACTTAACCCACATTGCCTGCTGGTGGTGGTCGGAGGGACCGGTGGCGCCAGTGCTCGGCAGCCTTGCCTCTGTCAGTGCGCCCCAGGGCAGCTGTGGCTACATTGTAGCTCATTCCCACCAGTGTGTGAATGTGTGTGTGAATGGGTGTGTGAATGGGTGAATGACTGATTGTGTTGTAAAGCGCCTTGGGGGGTTCCAGGACTCTAGAAGGTGCTATATCAAAAACAGGCCATTTACCATTTACTGGAAGACAAGGTGAAGTTCTCTACAAGGATCTGGCTGTAACTGTTCACTTTGAAAACCCGATAAAGATCACATCACTACAGTTCAGGGTTTACCCTTTTATTACAGGAGACAAATAAATCTGACACTTTCTATGAATAAAGCAGAACTGTTGTAAGTCGTGTAACATGATTTTGTTTCTGTCCTATGATGCACCAGATACAGACGTGGATAAACTGGCACCGTTCGGTCAATGAAAGTAAAACCCACAATGGCAACAGAAATAACTTCATCTGACAAAAATAATGATGAATACATTCTGTGAAATGTAACCAGTGATGGTCAGACATTGCTTTTCAGCCGTGCTTCAACGGATTTATTCAAAAAAATTCACTTTTGAAACAATTACAACTTAAGACTCTCCAGATCGGTGACCTGAAGTCTTGCAAAGTCATGTATCTCGCGATAATTCTTTATGGCAATCCATGTTTACACCTCAGAAGAGAATAGCTAGAGGTGTTTGGCAATGGCATTTAAAAATGGTAAATGATCTGTATTTGTATAACACCATCTTAGAGTCCTACAACCCCCCAAGGTGCTTCACAACACAATCAGTCATTCATCCATTCACACCCTGGTAGGGATGAGCTACGAAGTAGCTACAGCTGCCCTGGGGTGCACTGATGGAGGCGAGGCTGCCGAGCACTGGCACCACCGGTCCCTCCAACCACCACCAGCAGGCAAGGGAGGTTAAGTGTCTTGCCCAAGGACACAACAGCAGAATTCTCTGGTCTGAGCCGGGATCGGTCCTGCAAACTTCCGATTACTGGACAACCCGCTCTACCTTCTGAGCTACTGCTGTCCCATTTATTGTATTATGTTCATCATGGCCTCCAAAGAAAAAGAGAAAATCTTTATCTAATGAAGCTAACAAAAGAGAAATATAAACATCTGACGGAAAGAGGGGTCAAACAAGAGTCAACTTCAGGAAAGCATTTCCTGAACGGCGAGAGCTGAGAGACAGAGAAATATGCTAATTGGATGCAGACCCTAGCCATCATGCTATTGCGCTTATAATTTCAATATGTAGTCAGTAGTTTGAAAACACGGTGCGCTGTGAAAAGGAGGGGAAATCAGTAATTTAAACAAACGAGTCATCATTTCAATTCAGTTGGGTTTATTTATATAACGCCACATCACAACAAGAGTCATCTCAACGCACTTCACGCAGTAAACATGCCAGTAGATTTCAGTTCATTAAGCCAATCAGTAAAAAGTTTCTTATATAAGGAACTCAGCAGATTGCATCACACACCACGGAACACCAGTCCACGGTCTCTTAAGCCAAGTAGGTCCTCACTCTTGACTCCTGGATTTTTTTTAAACAATGTCTAATGGTGAGGTTCACTAAGAAACCGAGTAATACTTGTTTTTGTTTTTTTTAAATATGATCGAACTCTAAATTTCATGTGATGCTGAACACAAATATAGTTTTCAACCCCTATGTCTTGCATTAGCTACCAAAAGAAAATGGACAGGACAACGCCTGGGTTGGAAGAAGCCATTCCCTTCGTCACTGGAAAATATTTACACTCATAGACTCACCCAGCCTAACTTGATTTTACATTCACTAGGTGTAGATTCAGCCACCAGGAGAGAGCAGAGCACGTCGTGGCTATAGTAGAAGCTAATGATAAACATAAGCAACTCCACAACATGGCAAAACACATTCTATTTTTTGTTATTTATGGAGATAAATCATCGATGTTGCACTTTTTAGCCAAGAAAGAAGAGCAGCTGGAGACAGCGGAAGAGTTGAGTTGTTGTAGGCCAATCAAAGGTAAGAAGTCTGAATATCAGGAAACAAGACTCCACATCGTTTTTGGAGTAGTTTTCTGCCCCTACTCTTCCAGCTAACTTCTACTTCCTCAATTTGGAGCACCAGCTATCTATATTTTTTCCACAGAACATGTCTCACAGGGCATTCATTCATACTAGAGCAGAATTATTGGAATAACATGTATAAGCCCTCTTTAAAGTTTTCCTAACTGTGAGAGGGGTTGGCGATAAAGCTAAGTTGTGACTGACTAGAAACTAAGAAAAACAATCCGACATTGCAAGTACTTTGAAATAGTTCTCGACACTTGCAGCTTAGTGAGATTCTGATTTCACTCCATCTAAGGAAAATGAGTCTAAAAAACTATCAGTGGATAGTTCATTTATCACATCCCTGCAGCAATTAACTTCTAAATTTCATTTAGCTTTCTATGGGAGCTGACTTTATAAATACTGTGATATCTTCAGTCTGCTGTAACCGTGATGGGTAGACTCTTATCTTTTTTCATTTTTGTGTCTTTCGACTGCATCATGACAGAGTAGTGTCATGGCTTCATTCTGGTGACAACAGCAGACAAACACTCTCATGAAAATCTGCCTGCTGTCTGTGCCAGAAGGGCAGTATGTGTGAGATTGTGAACCTCCCAGAAACCCAGTAAAGAACCCCTCATTTGTTGTAGAATAACATCCCCCCTTGTTAATTGGGTGCTGTTGAGAACCAAAGTGATAATGAGGGATTACTGGGTGATTACACTTGGGTGTCGGAAGCCATGTTATGAACGTGGTGCAGACTAGTTTGCTGTGTGGTGCCAGAAACAAAATTACAGTCTGTTCTTATTTTTGGGAGAGGATTAATATGCAGTGGTGCAGGTTTTGTGCTGTTAATTCATGCAAAATTAAGCCAGACTATTGAATTTATGAATAGCATTGCCACGCGTAGACCAGTGGTTGTGCCTACCAGCCTAGGGCAGGTATTCAATCATTCAACAAAAAAGAGAAGTGGTTGTCTGGATAAATTATTACTCATCTTACATTCTTACATAAGTCATTATAAAATATGGACAACACTGCACCCATAGTTGTCCAATATGTCTCCTTCTGAAGATCAATCATAAAATTAAATTTACAACAAATTAGTGCAATACATTTGTTTTCTTCTGTAAAGCCTTTTTAAGTTCTAGAAGTTGTTTTTGTCATCTCCTGCAGTCAGTTTTTCATGTTGGTATCTGGAGGAAAGAATATGGACAAAAACTGTATGACTCACCTCTTTGCAGGCCTAAGGTTGTCCCTTTCGATTTGGATCATGGTGGCTTGCATGAGGTGATGCCGTTCTGAAAGCCAAGATATCCAGAAGCAAATGTATGTTTTCTGGCTGGTTTCGAGGGTAGGGTGGGGGTCCCCTGCAGCGCAGCAAAGCTCATGTTTTGTGTGAGTCAAGCTTGTGGCCTCCAGTGTTGGGAATAGCGTTAAGTATAATGGTGTTACTAACGGCGTTCTTTTTTAGGTAACAGAATAATCTAATTAATTACTTTTGCACTGTTGCAACACCGTTACCGTTATTGGGGAAGGAAGGTTGTGCGTTACTATGTGCTTGTCGAACGTTGAGCAACAGTGTAGGCTTTCTGACCGCCACACTTCAGCTGCAGCCAGGGAGAGAAAGGTGTCGGTAACGCACTTATAAACACGATGATGATTGGCCGAGTGGGCGGAGACCCTCAGTGTTCTCACTGTCTCAGTCACCGCATGCTGTAGACACAACAGAGCAGTGATGGGAATAACACCTTTTAAAATAACCGCGTTCAAAAAAAAATTTTTTTTTCAGTAACGAGCAATCTAATTAATTACCGTCTTCTTTTACCAAAAGATAATGCGTGCTTTAAGCAGCGCGGTGTGTTGAAGCTGTCATCAGCTGATCAGGAGCTAAAGAGGCAGATGTTTTCATCCAAGCGCATCACGGCCCATGAAGAATGAAGAAGATGTGAAAAGTACTCTACGGCTGCAGGTGTAGCTCTGCAGCCGTGCCCTTCTTAGCGTGACAGCAGGACGTCCCGAAGGTCCAGTCACCTGTTCACCGCTCAGACGTCCTGATCTTCTACCTTCCTAGATCATCCAGCTGTAACCTGTTTCTGATCATGTCTTTAGTCCCGCTGTAACACTGATGCATCAGTCTCAAACGCCATGGAGCTCAGGTGTTATTAGAACTACCTGTGTGTGTTTACCACCCAGCTTCAGCTCTTCTGTGTTTGGGTCTGACCCAAGTTAGTAAATGTAAGTCCTCCATCAAGCTTGTGCCTCTTCTAGTGTCATTTTAAAGGATTTTTATTTATTTATTTAACCATTACTAGACTAAAACACATAATTACGTGAAGCTGGAAATTTTTAAATACTGTGCTAAATTACATTTATTTCTGTAATTTAACTAGACTGAGAGACCATTTAAAGGCTAAGGAACCTTTACAGGTGTTTCTATTTGCAATTTTAAATTTTAACTGATTAGGGTCTTGTCAAATATCACACAGTGACCTTTTAACAGTCTAGATAAGTGTAATGTTCCTGTTAGTAGTTCCTCCTGTTAAGTGCTTATTTATTTAAATTATTCAGGTTTATAAAAAACATTTGGACATACATTTTATTATGTTCCAGTCATTGGTCATTTATATTTCACTATTGTAGTAATTTATAGTAAATTAAGTAAGTTCAATTAAGAGGGGAACCCATTTTTCTTGCATTCTTTAATGAAAAAAGGAAGTAGTTATTTTTCTTGGTAATTAGTTACTTTTATAATCTTGTAACTCAGTTAGTAACTGAGTTACTTTTTTGACAAAGTAATCAGTAGCTATAACTAATTACTTTTTAAAGTAACGTTCCCAACACTGGTGGCCTCCCAGAGGCTAGTATTCAGATTAGCACAATGGGGATTATCCTGATGCCTCAGAAACTTGAAGAAGAAACCGATTCAGGAAAGATTTCAGAGGAATGTGACAGACATGATATTTAAGGTCCAGTCTATGTTTATTATTTAATTGTTTAGCAGTATTTTTTGTTTTAATTCTCGTGTCCAGTGGTGCCCCAAGGGGTGGCCAGGGATGGCCAAGGCTCCCACGGGAAAGTTATTGGCCACCCCACTGGCCCCCACAGGTAAGACCTCCCCCACTTTACTAAACAATTATCATGTTGACACAAACCATACATTCATCTGAGCAAGTGCACCACTATCTGTATCTGTATCTGTCCAAACATCTAAATATTCTGTATCTGTACTCTTAGTGGATGTGGCCTAAACCACAACTGGGTGTGGTTGGACCAGAAGTGGGTTGGGTTTAACTCGGTACCAGGGACGAAATTTTGATTTCAGAAGTGGGGGGGACACAGCAGGCTTGTGCGGATTTGGGGTGGGGGGTGTTATGTAAAGACCCCTTGACACGTCACGTGCCCATCTCAATAATTTTTCCATCCTCAATATATATATATATATATATATATATATATATATATATATATATGTATATATATATATATATATATCAGAGTTAAAAAATGTACATCTCTATTATTATTTTTATTTATTATCATTATTGAAGTGCAGTTTTGGCTGTTGACAATGGATAGGTCATTGTATTTATTGTTTTGGGTCTTTTTTTATTGTTTTTGGTGCAACATTTTCTAACAGGGAGTGAGATTCCTTTTTTATTTAATTTTTGTTTGTTATTTTTATTCATTTAGAAGTTCTGGTTCTGGACATTTCAATGTTAAATGAAGGTTTATTTGTTGCATTTTATTAAAGGGTGTACTTGCATTATTATGATATATTAACATTATATTAGTGGTTATTTTGGTCTAGATAATGTTGACAATATCGTTTATCATCAACAATTTGTTGGACAAAATATCGTCCAGCAAAATTTGTTACTTTCCCAGGCCTAGTCAAAAGTATAAAAATTATTTATACATAAACGGTCCCTCCTGAGATCTGGCCGTTTGTTCATTTGCTGTGTTAGAGGACATGCTGAACTAATGTTTTACACATGATCATCACCCTAACATTTGAGTGTATAAAAACATATTAAATATGTTTTTCCCTTAAAAGTGTTTAAACAGTTGTTGCATTTCAACACACAAAAATAAATGGAAAAAATAAGATAAATCTAATGAAAAGTGTACATCTTTGACATTAAGCTTAAAAAATCTGTTGACGATGATGATACTGTTCATTTTTCAGAGCTTTTTAATGTGAAAATATACATTGCAATAGATAAGTTTACAATAAAGTTAAATGATAAGAGTTTTGAAGTTACACTTCTACTACTACTAGTAGTAATAATAATTATGATGATAATAGTAATAATAAAAAAATAATTATTATAATAATACGAATAAATTGTGTCTGAGGAGTCAGTTATGTGGAGGAGATGAGTTTGTAAAAGTTAGTTTTGAGTATGTGTGTGAAGGAGGAGGTGAGTCTGAGCTTAATGCAGGTCTGTCACATGTTCCAACTTACGTTTTGACTTTGAAAGAAGTCTCTCATATCCACTTTTCGTTTTCTTGACATGCTGCCTCCTGGCTGTGCCTAACTACCAAAGACTCACAAATGAACACTTATTCAAATGTTATGTAATGGAAGCTGAGCTGAGCTCTGATATTACACAGCGTCTAGTTGACGATGTGACTCAGTACCGGTGTTCCCTAGCGGCTCCAAACTAGCAAAACAACGTGAGCACGTTCTGACTGTTTACAACTTGAGTGACAGCAGCAACAGCCAATAATACGTTAGCAAGTATCAGCAGAGCCAATAGATTAGCTTTTGGGCGGGTCTAATAGTAAACCGGTTTCCGTTTCGGTCCTAGTGCTCAACCAAATCCATTTAATGGAGCGTAACATTGTTTTGGACGGAAAAAAGTGCAGGGGACCAAAACTGCCTTTTGAAAAAGTGGGGGGGACATGTCCCACCCGTCCCCCCCCCCCCCCCCCCCAAAATTACGTCCCAGCTCGGTACACTCTGGCAGCAGTAGCTCATCAGGTTGAGTGGGTTGTCCAGTAATCGGAAGGTTGCAGGTTTGATCCCAGCTCCTGACAGAGAATTCTGCTGCTGTGTCCTTGGGCAAGACACTTAACCCTCCTTGCCTGCTGGTGGTAGTCGGAGGGGTCGGTGGTGCCTGTATTCAGCAGCCTCGCCTCTGTCAGTGCGCCCCAGTGCAGCTGTGGCTACATCGTAGCTCATCACCATCAGTGTGTGAATGTGTGTGTGAATGGATGAATGATACACTGTAGTGTAAAGCACTTTGGAGTCCTTACTATGAGAGGTGCTATACAAGTGCGGGTCATTTGTCATTCATTTGAATCTGAAATTGAAATAGATTGATCAGAAGTTGCTAAATGTATTGTTTATTTGAAAACAGTTTACAGAGCAGCCTCATAATCGATATTTAATGAAGATTCAACTCTTTTTAGTAAATGTATTAATAGTTTGGGTGGGTTCTTGTGTTAAGACAGCAACAGATGAAAGAAAAAGTTCTAAAGAGCTAAAACAATAAATGTTCAGATAAAATAATTGAAATAACTGACTTTTTTTTACTGAAATTGTTTAGTTTCTCAAATGTGAGGTAAAAGTGTGGTCTGCACATTGTTTTATAATCACAAAGAATGTAGGATACATGCAGCTTGTGCCTCCCTAAAATTTTCACTGTCCCCCCACCCCCCCACCCCCACCCCACCCCAGATAAATTTCTGGGGGCACCACTGCTTGTGTCTAGAATGGGTTAGAAAATCTGCAGAACAGATGGTGCTGCATGAACTCATTTTGAACTCACAAGTTGTTAAAACGTAGGTGTTAGACAGATTTCTGAAGCACACATTCACTGTCAGAGCAGTCATCATACTGACCAACCTGCTGACCTGCATTCATCCAGGTTTGTACGAGACAAGTGTTGTAACAACAACCTATTTTACAATCCCAGCAAACGCCAAGGTCTGTGTAGGTCTCCTGCAACATGATGCATCAACTTCTAAGTGAATTTGACATCCAGGGTTCATCAATGTGAATTCTTTCAAGTAGAGTAGTGACAGCCATGTGCATAATACATACACCCCTACCATAGAAAGAGAATAAGGGAGTAATGGCATGAAATGATAGTTTTCTATTTGTTTGTTGACAAGCAGTCTTGCTGTTTTCTTGGAGAGTGATATTTATGACCTGTATTTTCACAGTCTGTGTTTCATAGTGCCCCTGTCTGTGTAAGGTTATGCTCTTTTTTTCTACATGTGTGTGAGTCACTCTGTACTGTATGTGATCTGGACCTGCACATGTGTCACTATTCATACTGTCAAGTGTCAAAATGGCTGGGAATGCTACAAATGGCACATCATGTGAGTGGCTGTTGATTCTGGCAAGCAAAGAATTAAGTCAATAATGGGTTAAATGTTGCAGTAATTACTGTATAGTCTCAACTGAAATGCAGTGATTGTTCCTGTCAGCAAAGATGATTGCTCTACCTCAGGAGTACATTTAAGAGGTTTCAAACACGATCCCTTTTGCTATCCTGAGACTTTGTTGACAATGACAGTAATAGCTTCGGAAGGCTTTCAGAATTAAAATGCCAAAGGCTTTTATTTGTAATGCACCACATTGAAAAAGATGACAAAAACATGACCTTCTGTGTCATTTAATGTCTGTAAGTAGTGCAGGTGGTACTAGTTTCATTGTTAATGCTGACTGAGCTGTCAAAGTCGAATCTACAGATTCTTTGCAGAAAAAGTAACAAAAAGGTGGCATAACGTAGTCAAAGTTACACCATTTACATGAAGCCACATGTTTATTATATTTCAGCCTCAAGTTGCTTCTGGAAGCACAGTGAAAATTAAAAGCTCTTTTACGGGGTTCAGGATGCACCTTTTGTGTTTTGCTTTGATTCCTTGATTTGGATTTAAATAGTTAGAACAATGTCTAACAAGTGTTTAAATAGAAACATTCATATTTAAGAACATAGACAAATAGATGAGAAGGGAGTTTTCATTTTGGAACACATTCATACTTGGCAAAACTTATGCATTGTTGGCCCCTTTACGCTTGGTTAAATAAGATACAAATGCAAATTTGATTGGAAACAAAAAGAATGACATCAAACCTTTCAAATGAATGGTTAAGGTTTTTACAGGTCTTTTTGGAAAATGTTTATACATAAAGAAACATGTGCAGTAGTTTAACTCAGCTAGCTTTATTGTATTTAGATATTTTATCATTTTTTGACACAATTTCACCTACTATTTAGGTGATCCTTTAACAACAAAATTTCACTCACGGCCATACATAAATGTTGCTCGTTTTGAAATTCAAAAATGTGTAAATTTTTAATGTATTCAACTCATTTT
The DNA here is from genome assembly GCF_043380555.1 of Nothobranchius furzeri. Taxonomy (NCBI): domain Eukaryota; kingdom Metazoa; phylum Chordata; class Actinopteri; order Cyprinodontiformes; family Nothobranchiidae; genus Nothobranchius; species Nothobranchius furzeri. The sequence goes on from NC_091741.1 coordinate 78,528,270, forward strand.
ACTTCAGCCATACAAGCAAGCTTTAAAGGTGTACTTGTTCAGTCAATTCATTAGCAGTGGTCGCTAGTAGGCCTTGTAAGTCATACTCTGTACAAAAACCCCTGGTCCGCCTGTTTCAGGATCTAGAAAACTGCCAGTACTTCAGACAGCAGTATTTGGGGTCTTACTTCCTGATATTTGTTCATCTCACCTCTGAATGGATAACAGCAACACAACTCTACTACTGATCATGGTTGTTCTGCAACATTGATGTTTTATAGCCACAAATAACACAAGCCTGGAGGAGTTTTGCCATATGGTGGAGTTGCTAATGCTTTGTGAAGCTGGGCATACACTGCAGGGTTTCCCCCAGAAAACGAGTTAAGCCTGGCAGATTCGGCCGTCGGGGGTTGGGGTGGGGGGGGGGGGGGGGGGTGGGGGGGGCAGATTGAATAATCTGGTAATTCAGTGTATTCAGATACTCAGCTGACCTCATTCTTGGTTGCTGATCCTAGACCTGACCAACTGCCGCAACCCCAGATCATAGCACTGCCCCCACAGGCTTGTACAGTAGGCTCTAGGCATGACGTGTCACGAGTCGGCTTAGGAGAGAGGTTAGGACCCATGATGCAGATACCAGATGAATGAGGCAGGAGGTGGAAGATGAAATAAAAATCCTTTATTTAGGAGTAATCCAAGAAGGCAGGGGACCAAAAACCAAAAATCCTAATATCTAAAGCGAAGAATCCAAAAACACTAGAGACCTAGAAACACTAGAAAAACTAGAAGCTAGAGAGAGTAATGGAACAAGACTGACACGAACAATGAACCGACAAAACATTGAGACACAGACAGGGTTTTATACACTGGGGAGGATGAGAGGGAGATGAGCTGCAGGTGTGTGGGGAGAGAAATCAGGTGAACTCAATTACTAATCAGGGAGAGGACAGTGAGTAGAAGAAGAAGAAGAAATATAACATGACCTAAGATTAAAGACAAAAACCTAAAAACAAGAAGAGCAAAATAACAAACTAATAATCTGAGGAAGGAGAACTAAAGAACCGGTGGGGGGAAATAAACACACCAAAAGAGACTAATAAATGAACAGCTGAAACTAAATGAAAACACTTCAGAAAGGAAAACTACAGGGGCGTGACTAAGGGGGACCACGGGAGCACTTGACCTGGGAGGGGGATACCTGGGGAGGGAAACCTAGAGGGCTGCAGATCTGGGGACAAATGAAGAACACAAGGAGACACATGAGGGAGACACAGACAAGGACACATGAGGGTGCTAGGAGACACAAAAGGAGAATCTAGAGAGGGATGGAGAACACAAGGAGACACATGAGGGGAGACGCAGACCATGACATGATGGGTGCATCACTTCATCTGCCTGTCTTCTTACCCTGATGCACCATCACTCTAGAACAGGGTCCATCTGGACTCATAAGATCAGTTTTTAATAATGTGTTGGACAGTTCTTAACCCAATTTTAGTTGTTTCTGCAATTTCTTTAACAGTTTTCCTTGCTTGATGCATGCCAATGATCTGACCCTTCTCAAACAGACTAACATCTTTCCTGCGACCACCAGATGTGTCTTTCCACATGGTTGTTTAAGAAATGAGAAGCAACTCATTCCACCAGTTGGGTTAAATAACTTGTTGCAGCTAATTATCCAATAGGAGGCTCGTACCTATTTGCTTTGTTAAATCCAGGCTGGGCAGTGCAAGTTGCTGAGATTTAAAAAAAAGGAAAAAAAATAAAGTGGGAGCACACTCATTTGTCTAAAAACCTCCACCAATAACTCATCTCAGACCAAAAGCAACAATTGGACCATCTGGCTGTCAGTCTTGCCAAACCGTCACATGTCCCTGGGTCCACCATTCATTCCACAGTCACGTATTTAGCAACAGAACATGGCTGGTGAGAGTTTCTCAGCTCAATAACCTCAGAAACAGAGAAACAGTAGGCTGCTACCACTTCAACTTTAGGACAAACTACCAGAGTCTCTAAAAGAAAAACACCATTTGAAGTCACAAATATTAAAAGACATTTGGACGTAGAAAATGGTGACTGGTGTTTAACACTATCTCATATGTTCAGACAATGTGGATTTCTTGTTCTGGTAGACAGGATCCAAGGAAGATGCCTGAGGGATATGTTTTGCATGAAAGCAGTAAATAAAAAGCTGGGGCGTCATTTATCAAGCTTGCTTACGTGCAAAACTGGGTCGAAAACTGCGCAAGCAACTTTCCACGCAAACTTTGGGATTTATGAAAAAAAACTTAGCGGAAAAATATGTGCAACTTTAAGTTGACCAAGGACCTGGCTTACGCACATTTTGGACATCGAGAGCACCTCCAGTGCTGCTGCTGAGAAGGATAAAATTACGTGGCATTAGAGACTCCAGCAACCATAGTTAAATGTTTACCTGGGGCTAGAGTGGGCGACATTAAATCTTATCTGAAACTGCTGGCTAAGGATAAGCGTAAATACAGTAAGATTGTTATTCACGCTGGCAGTAACAACACCCGGTTACGTCAATCGGAGGTCACTAAAATTAATGTTGCTTCGGTGTGTAAGTGTCAGGCTGATCAGACTGGACGAAGGAGACGAACAAGGTGAGACGTTTAACAGTTTTATTATTTCTCTGGTCGTATCTCTGTGAGGAAGAAACGATGACTGAGATGAGAAGCCGGTCACGGCGTCTTCCATATATAGCCTTGCTTGGCTGTGACGTGGAGGGAATCCCCGCGAGGAGCACGCTGGGAGCTCCCCACGAGGGGCATGTCGGGAGTTGTGGTCCGAAGGTCAGCCGGGAGATACCTGAGTCCTGACAGGACCCCCCGGTCCAGGGACGGCTCCAGAAGTCCCAGCGCGACCCCGGCGGACCCAGAAGTCAGAGATCAGGGAAGGGTCCAGGATGGACCGAGCCGGCTCCCAGGAGCGTTCCTCGGGGCCATAGTCCTTCCAGTCCACCAGGTACTGCCAGCCCCGACCCCTGCGGCGAGCGTCCAGGATGCGCCGGACGGTGTAGATAGGCTCACCGTCGAGGAAGCGGGCAGGAGGCGGCGCCGGAGCCGGAGGCGGGAGAAGGGAGGACTCCACGTAGGGCTTGAGCCGGGAGGTATGGAAGGTGGGATGGATGCGGAGAGTAGCCGGCAGCCGCAACCGGTACGTGACCGGGTTGATGACCCTTTGGATGGGGTATGGGCCGAGGAACCGAGGGGCGAGTTTCTTGGACCCGGCACGGACCCGAAGGTCAGCCGTGGACACCCAGACCTTGTCCCCAGGAGCATAGGAGGGACCAGGACGGTGTCGACGGAGATGCTGGTGAGCATAGCTGGTGTTAGCTCTGGTTATGGAGGCTCGTGCTTTGATCCAGGCGCTCTTGCAGCGTCTCACCATGGCTTCCGCTGCCAGAACAGCAACCTCGGGTTCTTGGTGGGCAAAGACCGGGGGCTGGAAGCCATAGCAGACCTCGAAAGGGGACAGCCGAGTGACAGATGAGGTATGAAGATTGTGGGACAGCTCCGCCCAGAAGAGGTATTTAGGCCACTGCGAGGGTTGAGCCGAGACAAAACAACGAAGGTACCGACCCAGCTGTTGGTTAGCCCGCTCCGTCTGGCCATTGGTCTGCGGGTGGTAGCCTGAAGATAGACTGACCGATCCTCCCATCAGCCGACAGAAAGCTTTCCAGAACCGGGCCGTGAACTGGGGCCCCCGATCCGAGACCACGTCGACTGGGAACCCGTGGAGGCGCACCACGTTCTCCAGGAACAGTTCCGCTGTGCGTTGGGCTGAGGGGAGACCCGGAAGGGCGATGAAATGGACAGACTTGGAAAAGCGGTCCATAACCGTCATGACAGTGTTGAGGTTATTGACCGGCGGGAGACCCGTGACGAAGTCCAGCCCCACGTGGGACCAGGGGCGACTGGGCACCGGAAGAGGTCGGAGGGCACCAGCCGCGGCCTGGTTGGGGTTCTTGGAGCGGACACAGATGTCACAGGCGCTGGTGTATTCTTTCACATCCCTCGCCATGCCTGGCCACCAGAGGGCTCGCTGGAGGAATTTAAGAGTTCTGGAGAAACCAGCGTGGCCAGACAGGCGTGATGAGTGGGCCCAGGACAACGCCTCGCTGCGACAGGCCGTGGGGACATAGAGGCGACCCGCGGGGGTCTCTGGAGGCGCGGGGTCGTCCCGGAGGGCGTTCTGGATAGCTTCCTCCAACGGCCACCTCAGTTGGCCCAGGAAGCGGTGTTCCGGGAGGATTGGCGCTGGCTCGGACGAGGGCGTGGAGTGGGTGAATTGGCGGGAGAGGGCGTCCGCCTTCTGGTTCTTGGCTCCCGGGCGGTAGGCGAGATGGAAGTCGTAGGGTTCAAAGAAGAGGGCCCAGCGAGCCTGGCGAGGGTTAAGCTGCTTGGCAGATTTAATGTGGGTCAGGTTCTGATGGTCAGTCCAGATCGTGAAAGGCCGAGTGGTGCCCAGAAGCCACTGCCTCCATTCCTCCAATGCCCATTTTATGGCCAGTAACTCACGGTCGCCCACACCGTACTTCTGCTGGGTGGTGGAAAACTTCCTGGAGAAGTAGGCGCAGGGATGGAGCCTGTCGTCGGGCCCGCCTTGAGACAGGATGGCGCCGACGTCAGAGGCGTCGACCTCGACCACAAAGGGAACTGCAGGATATGGATGGCGGAGGATCAGGGCCGAGGTAAAGCGGGTGACCAGGTGGCGGAAGGCCCGAATGGCGTCGGGAGTTAGACGAAACAGCTGGCCAGGGGAGCCTGGTCAAGTGAGAGAGGTGAGAGGGGCTACAAGGGTGCTATAGTTCTTTATAAAACGGCGGTAAAAGTTGCAGAAACCCAGAAAACTCTGCAGTTGTTTCAGGCTGGTTGGCAAGGGCCAGTCCTTCACCGCCTGGATTTTCTGAGGGTCCATGGTTATCCCTTTGTCCGAGATCATGTAGCCCAGGAAGGATATGGACTGCTGATGGAAGGAGCATTTCTCGGGTTTACAGTACAGGTTGTTGTCCAGGAGCCGGGTTAGGACGGCGCGAACATGATGGATGTGTTCGGCCTCGGATTTGGAGTAGATCAGTATATCGTCCAGATAGGCGAACACCCACCGTCCCAGCATGTCGCGGAGGACATCATTAATGAGACGTTGGAAGACAGCAGGGCTATTGCATAGTCCGAAGGGCATAACCAGGTACTCCCAGTGGCCGGTGGGTGTTATGAACGCGGTCTTCCACTCATCCCCGGCCTTTATACTGACCAGATTGTAGGCGCTCCGGAGATCCAGTTTTGTAAAGATCCGTGCCTGGGATTTGGCATCCAGAGCGGTAGTGAGGAGCGGCAGAGGATGGCGGTCCTTGACCATGATCTTGTTCAGACCCCGATAGTCTATGCAGGGGCGAAGATCGCCTTCCTTTTTCTTCACGAAGAAGAAGCCAGCGGCACCCGGAGAGGAGGAGGGTCGGATGAACCCCTGCTGGAGGGCCTGGGCGATGTATTCTTCCATCGCTTTGGTCTCGGGAGGCGCGAGAGAGAAAAGGCGCCCGCGGGGAGGACTGGTTCCGGGTAGCAGCTTGATCTCCATATCATATGGCCGGTGAGGTGGCAGGGAGGTGGCGCGCCGCTTGTCGAAAACCGCGGCCAGGTCCCGATAGGGCAGCGGCAGGTGGGGCGGTGTGGAGCCGGGGCCCCCGTCCGGAAGACCCGCCGAGGATGGAGGAGGAACGAGGTGGGTCTGGCACGAGGTCCCCCAGCCCAGCAGGCGGTTCTGGGACCAGGAAATATGAGGGTCGTGGAGACGGAGCCAGGGGAACCCCAGGATTAGAGGAGAAGAGGGAGCAGAAATGACCAGGAAATGGAGGGTCTCCTGGTGGCCTTGGGTGATCATACGGAGTGACTGGGTTCGGTCTCGGACTGGGTAGGGTTGGAGAGGCCTACCGTCCACCGAGGTCACTGGTATAACTCTCTCCAGGGGTTGTAGGGGGATCCGTAGGCGTTTTGCCAGATCTAGGTCCATGAAATTGTCCGCGGCACCCGAGTCCACCAATGCGTTTACGTGGAGTGAGGCCTCACCATGGAGGAGGGTGACAGGAATAAGGAGACGGTTAGTAGCGACAGGGGTAGAAGAAGACCCAGACTGAGCGACCCCAATACTCAGTGGGGCCCCCCGTTTCCCGATCGTAGCGGGCAGTCCAGGCGTCGGTGGTCGGGAGAGCCACAGTAGGCACAGAGGCCCTCGCGCCACCGTCGTTGTCTCTCCTCGGGGGGAAGGTGGCCGAGCTGCATGGGCTCCTCCGCCAGCATGGGTACAGGAGCTGGCGTGGGTGAACGAGGGCGAGGCACCGGCGTCCTGGGTGGACGCGTGGATAACTTGGGTCGAACCAGAACCCGCTGGTCGATGCGCAGCGCCAGATCAACCACCTCATCCAGGGTCTGAGGCAGCTCCCTTCCCGCCAACTCATCACGGATGTAGGGTGCCAGCCCCTCCAGGAAGGCGGCCCGCAGAGCGGAGTCATTCCACTGCAGCTTGGCGGAGATGGTGCGAAACTCCGACGCATAAGCGCACACCCAGCGTTCTCGCTGGCGGAGTTTGAGAAGGCGTGTCTCTGCTTCCACTTCGCTGCTGGGGGGAACAAAGGTCTTCCGGAGAGCGGACACAAACGCAGCATAGTCATTGCAGGCAGGGGATTTGGAATTGTAAAGCGCAGCAGCCCACTCCGCGGCGCGTCCGGAGAGCAGGGAGGTGAGATGCGCCACTCGGGAGCGCGCAGATGGGTAGCGTCCAGGTTGCACTCGAACTGCATGTCCAGCGTGGCGAGCAGACCATCGGGGCTCCCCGTCTCCCCGTTCCACCTCTCCGGCAGGCTGAAGTGGGGCTCCTCCCTAGGAGCAGAGCGGGTTGGCTGCTGGAGTGCAGCGATCTGTTGCTGATGATCGTTTGCCTGTTGTTGTTGAGCCGTGAGAGCCGTGGATAGACGCAGGGTGTGGTCGGACAAGGAGTTCACCTTAGTGTTGAGCTGATCTACCATGGAACGCAGCTGCACGTTCTCATGGCGGAGACGATCGATCTCCGTCGAATCTACTCGGATCTCAGTCATCCTGTCAGGCTGATCAGACTGGACGAAGGAGACGAACAAGGTGAGACGTTTAACAGTTTTATTATTTCTCTGGTCGTATCTCTGTGAGGAAGAAACGATGACTGAGATGAGAAGCCGGTCACGGCGTCTTCCATATATAGCCTTGCTTGGCTGTGACGTGGAGGGAATCCCCGCGAGGAGCACGCTGGGAGCTCCCCACGAGGGGCATGTCGGGAGTTGTGGTCCGAAGGTCAGCCGGGAGATACCTGAGTCCTGACAGTAAGTTTGCCAAAACAATGTCGGACTCCATAATTTTCTCTGGCCCCCTACCCGATCGGACCAGTGACAACATGTTTAGCCGCATGCTGTCCTTCAACCGCTGGCTGTCTCGGTGGTGTCCTGAAAACAGCGTGGGCTACACTGATAATTGGAAAACTTTTAGGGGGGAAACCTGGTCTGATGCGGAGAGACGGCATCCATCCCTCTTTGGATGGAGCAGCTCTCCTTTATAGGAATATGGCCAGTTTTATTAGTCCTTCATGACAACCCAGGGTCCAGACCAGAAAGCAGAGCCGTAGTTTAACCCACCCCTCTGCAGCTTCTGTACTGTTACCCACCCACTACCCCATAGAGACAGTGTCCTTCCCACAGCCAAAATCACACAGATTAAATATCAGGCTTAATAAAGCAAATCATGGACATCTCATAAATATTAGAACAAATTCAACTGAGCAGAAAACTAGAAAAATTAAATGTGGGTTGTTGAACATTAGATCCATTTTTTCTAAGACTTTGTTAGTTAATGACTTGATTTGTGATAATCAGATCTCTTTGCTCTCTCTCACGGAATCCTGGCTGCAGCAAGAGGACTATGTTAGATTAAATGAGTCGACTCCTTCAAATTATTTAAATCATCATATTGCTCGAAGTACAGGGCGAGGAGGAGGAGTGGCAACCATTTTTCGTTCGGACTTATTAATCAGTCCCTTACAGATTAATAGTTACAGTTCGTTTGAACATCTTATTCTTAGTTTTCCTAATCCAGATAGCAAAACTGTAAAACCACTCTTGTTTGTAGTTTTATATCGTCCACCAGGCCCTTACTCTGAGTTTTTGGATCAGATCTCTGATTTTTTATCTGATTTGGTGCTAAATACGGATAAGGTCATTATAGTGGGGGATTTTAATATTCATGTGGACATTGAAAATGATTGCCTCAATGTAGCCTTTAGTAATATCTTAGACTCAATTGGTTTTACTCAAAGAATACATAGCTCCACCCACTCCTGCCATCATACATTGGACCTTGTGCTGACTTATGGCATAGAGTGTGAGGAAATAACAATCTTTCCACATAATCCAGTCCTCTCTGACAACTTTCTGATAACCTTTGAGATTTTTTATAACTGAGTTCTCGAGACATGAAAGTAAATTTCACTATAGTCGGTCTCTATCTGACAACGGAGTGGCATCTTTTAAATCAACTGTTCCATCTTTACTGTCCTCAGCATCTCAGAGGAACGTAGCAGAGGGCAATATTTTCAGTTCTAGCCCCTCACAAATTGATGCCTTAGTTCATCATGTTAATTCCTCTTTACGTGTGGCATTAGATGATGTTGCCCCTTTAAAAAAGAAGGTAATTAGGGACAGGAAGTTGGCTCCCTGGTTTAATTCTCATTTACGAGCCTTAAAACAAAACTCTAGGAAATTTGAGAGAACATGGCGCTCTACGTACCATGAGGAGGCCTACCTATCCTGGAAAAATAGTCTTGTGCTTTATAAAAATAAGCTTCGACAAACTAGAACTGCTTATTTTTCAGCACTAATTGAGGTGAATAAGCATAATCCTAGATTTCTTTTCAGTACAGTTGCTAAACTTACACAGAATCACAGCTCTGAGCCATCTATTCCCTCAGCCCTCAGCAGCAATGACTTCATGGGATTTTTTACAAGTAAAATTAATTCTATTAGAAACAAAATCTTTAGCATCCTCCCTAATGCGATTTCTTCTTCCTCAGTAAGTGAGGCAGCATCAGAGGTGACTGTAGAACCTCATCTGTGCTTGAACCGTTTTGATCCAGTTGAGCTTTCAGAGTTATCAAAAATATTAGCTTCATCTAAACCTTCAACTTGCATTTTGGATCCAATCCCAACCAAATTATTTAAAGATGCATTTCCTTTGGTTACTGCCCCCATTCTAAATATAATCAATCTATCCTTAGTAAATGGGTATGTACCACAAGATTTTAAGGTCGCTGTAATCAAACCTTCACTTAAGAAGCCTTCTCTGGATCCAAATGACCCAATGAATTATAGACCAATATCTAACCTTCCATTTTTATCCAAAGTCCTGGAGAAAATAGTGACCATCCAAGTATGTGAGCATTTAAACACTAATGCTCTGTTTGAGGAATTTCAGTCGGGTCTTAGAGAGTATCACAGCACTGAAACTGCATTAGTGAGAGTTACAAATGATATTATTATGGCCTCAGATAAGAATCTTGTGTCTGTTCTTGTCTTGTTAGATCTCAGTGCTGCCTTTGACACAGTTGATCACAATGTTCTTTTAGAAAGACTTGAACATGTTGTAGGGATCAAAGGAACAGCGTTAGGCTGGTTTAAATCCTACCTGTTGGACAGATTTCATTTTGTAAATGTACATGACAAATCGTCTTCATACTCCAGGGTTACTTGTGGAGTACCACAGGGTTCAGTGCTTTGACCAATTCTTTTTACTATATATATGCTCCCAATTGGTAAAATCATTAGACAGCATGGGATAAACTTCCACTGTTTTGCTGACGATACTCAGTTATATTTATCCATTAACCCTGATGAACCTAATCGGTTGGGTAGATTACAGGCTTGTCTTGAGGACATAAAGCATTGGATGACTCTAAACTTTTTGCTTTTAAATCAAGACAAGATGGAAGTTCTCATCTTTGGACCAGAAATCCAGAAAAGGAAATTGCTTAGCCAATCGCCTGACCTGAATGGCATTACATTAATCTCCGAGAACAAAGTAAGGAATCTTGGTGTTATCTTTGACCAGGACATGTCATTCAAATCCCAGGTTTCAGAAGTTTGCAGGATTTCCTTTTTCCACCTTCGGAATATTGCTAAGATTAGAAGCATACTTTCCAGGAGTGATGCTGAAAAACTAGTTCATGCATTTATTACATCAAGACTGGATTACTGTAATTCATTACTCTCAGGAAGTCCACCGAATGTAGTTAAAAGTCTTCAGCTTTTCCAAAATGCTGCAGCTAGAGTTCTGATGAGAATTAAAAAGAGAGATCATATCTCTCCTGTCTTAGCTTCCCTACATTGGCTACCTGTTAAATTCAGAATAGATTTTAAGATCCTTCTTCTCACATATAAAGCTCTTAATAATCAAGCTCCATCATACATCAGTGATCTGATTGTTCCATATGTTCCTAACCGAGCACTTCGCTCTCAGACTGCAGGTTTACTAGTGGTTCCCAGAATATCTAAAATTAGGATGGGAGGCCTGTTATCAGGCTCCTCTCCTGTGGAACCAGCTCCCAGCTTTAGTCCATGAGGCAGACACTTTGTCTACTTTTAAGACTAGGCGTGCGTGCGTGCGTGCGTGTGTGTGTGTCTGCTCTGTCTTCTCGATCCCCAGTGAGTCGTGGAGGATGGCTGCTTATACTGAGCCAGGATTCTCTGGAGGTTTCTTCCTGTTAAAAGGGAGTTTTCCTCTCCACTGTCGCTTTATGCTTGCTTAGTATGAGGATTGCTATAGTCACTGACACCCAGCAAATTGCATCAAGTGACTTCAGGCAATTTGCTGGGTTCCTATTATAGGAAACATTATTTCTAATTGGATTAATGAACTGACCTGAATTGGAATGTTTATTATGTGAAGTGCTGCAACAAGCCGTCTTATGCATATGCATGAGATCCACATGGCACTTTGCATTGACTATTTATGGTAGTAAGTGGGCGTGTTGAGGGCGAGATGCGACGAAAAAGCAGCTGAGAACATTTGTAGATAGTTTCTGATTTATGAAGCAGAAATTGCGTGCAGCTGTGCGTACTCCATGTTTGATAGATCACAAACCTACTTGGCGTAAGTACATTTTTTTGCTGAGCTTAAGTGCAGTTTTAGTAAGGATTCTACGCAATGTTTCATAAATGAGACCCCAGACCATTAATTTTTTCTTGTCATATATTTGAAATAAATGTTCATTTTATATATTTATATAGTATTTATTTATACTGCAGTATAATTTGTCACCCCATCAGAAACAATGTGGAAGTTAAATGAAAGTGTGCTATGTAAGTTGAAAAGAAATTTCCATAATCCTAGAATGTATTGTAAATATAAACATATTTTTTCATAAGTAAAACAATCCTATTTGCAGAAGATGAATCGAAAAACGCCATTTTCCTAATTCACAGCGAGTGTTTTGGATCCAGGTCTAGCGGTAGCAGACTGTTAAGTGTTCATAGGTTGAGTAGTGAGTCACTCCCACCAAGGCTAAATCCCTTGGTGTGGAATGTGGTCTGCAGGCTGAACACTTGCAAATATGGATGACACATACCTGAGAAGGGAAGCTGCAAGTTCACAAGAGGATAAATGTCTGGGTAAAGAAACAAAATGGCAGTTGTTTTATTTCAAAAAGAAGAAAACATTATGAGGCCCGGCTCCGCGCTGTTGAAAATCCCGTAGATAGCCGTTGCTACTTAGCTAGCGCGGGGCTAATTAGATCAGAACCACCCTGTAGCAGTACTCCAGTAGAACCCAAGCAGCCGGGACCTCAGGCCAGCTGGGTGACGGAGTAGGGATAAGCGAGTACACCACTATCTGTATCTGTATCTGTACTCAGAGTGGGAGTGGCCTAACCCAGAAAAGGGTGTGATTTAACCGGAAGTGGGTGTGGTTTGCATCAATACATTATTTTAAGTCTGAAATTGATATGGATTGATTAGAAGTTGCTATGCGTATGTTTATTTGAAACTATTTACAGAGCAGCCTCAGAATTGAGATTAAATATTTTTTAACACAATAGTAAAGGAACTAATACAGAACAAGTTTTTCAATTAAATCAGAACATTAATATTTAAGTGCATGAACTAATACATACAGAGAGAGAGAGAGAGAGAGAGAGAGAGAGAGAGAGAGAGAGAGAGAGAGAGAGAGAGAGAGAGAGAGAGAGAGAGAGAGAGAGAGAGAGAGAGAGAGAGAGAGAGAGAGAGAGAGAGAGAGAGAGAGAGAGAGAGAGAGAGAGAGAGAGAGAGAGAGAGAGAGAGAGAGAGAGAGAGAGAGAGAGAGAGAGAGAGAGAGAGAGAGAGAGAGAGAGAGAGAGAGAGAGAGAGAGAGAGAGAGAGAGAGAGAGAGAGAGAGAGAGAGAGAGAGAGAGAGAGAGAGAGAGAGAGAGAGAGAGAGAGAGAGAGAGAGAGAGAGAGAGAGAGAGAGCAGTGACCGACGCAACACGAGCAATTTTCAGCTCTGTCTTGTCAAATGCACCACATACGTTACAAAACAAGTAACTATAAATATTAACTTTATTACATTAAAAACAGGCGAGCTGAAGAAAACCTAGGGAGTACTGAGGAAACATGAGTAACAGTGAAGCAAGCACAGAGAGACCCGTTACTGTGTGTGTGTGTGTGTGTGTGTGTGTGTGTGCGCGTGGATGGGCCAGACTGAGCTCCCGGTTGCAGAGTTTTGAGTGTAGGGAGCGGCGGGCGCTCTATGTGACTGACCGTAGGCGTAATTTCAGCCAGCCAATCAGTCCATAGTGTCGCCTCGGTCCCAGTCTGACAGCTGGGGAGAAGGTCCGAGAAAAGGGGTCGCCTCCGCACCGAAAACGCAAATCTGACCTGTGTGTGAAACCAAATTCCGATGCCGTTCGATACCTTTTGGGGCTGTGCCGAGGCTAATGTGTAAGCACAAGTCTCCTCCCTTTCTGGTCAGCTCATGGGTCCTTGGAAGAACGAAAAAATGAATGCAAGTCAACGGGGCTAAAACCCCTATTTTCTAATCCGGAAGTAGATGGGCGTGACTTAGGCTCCCTATAGAGAGGGAGTCGTGTTGATTAGCTGCAAGGTGTGACCTAGACAGGTGCCGTTAGAATTCCATTCCAGTCAGAACTGACAAAGCTCCTCAGATGAGAAGCAAAATGTCTTCAAGAAACCAAAGAAATCCAGTTGCCTTCATTTGAACCCTTTGGGTCACCATAACCTGGATGACTGAGAACCTTCACCAGCACAGAGATTAAGCTACTAGAACATAAATTGTGCTGGTTGTTAGAAGTGATGAGTAATGAGCAACAATATGATGGTGTTCTACTGATGATTGTTTTTTATATGTACTGATACCAATGTATCAATTGATGGAAGGATTCGTTTTAAGATTCTTTTGTTAGTTTTTAAAACGTTGCATGGTCTGATACCTCTTTACTTGGCGTTGTTGCTTCAGCCACACACCCCTCCCATGTCACTCCGCTTGGAGAACCTTATACTGCTCTTGGTCCCAAGATCACGCCTAAAGATGCATGGTGATAGGGCCTTTGCCATAGCAGGTCATAAGCTTTGGAACAAGCTTTCTCTTAGCATAATGGTCTACACCTATGTGGCAATTTTTAAGGCAAGGCTGTAAACCTTTTTTTTTATGATCTGTCTTTTAATCTTTCTAATTAGTTGTATTGTGATTACTTAAAGGGTTTTGTTATATTTTTGTGTTTTTAGCCTGTTTATCTGATCCATTGTTTTATTATTTTATTTGACCCAATATTTTTATGCTTTTATGTTTCATTGATCTGTGAAGCACCTTTTTGCTTGTAAGGCGCTATATGAATAAAAGTTGAGTTGAGTTGAATGTAACAACCTGCAGGAATGGAGTGATGGCCAGTTAACGAGTGAGTACAGATCTCAATGATGAGCAGTGAAAGGGGCACAGTGATGAAACGGTTTGCTGAGTGATAAATGACATTGAGTTTATAAAGAAGTTTTTTGGAAGCAGTCCTATAAATTATGTCACCATAATCTAAGATGGGAAGAATTGTCATTTTGACCAAGGTTTGCTTTGCAGAATGCATAAAGGATAACCTGTTGCAGTATAGAAACCCAATTCTTGACTTGACTTTAGAACGTAATGAATTAATGTGAATGTCAAATGAAAGTGTGCTGTCAAGCCAGATACCCAAATATGTATAGGAACTGACAAGTTGTAGTTCTGTACCATCCAGGGAAACAATACTAGGGTGGAGAGTTGATTCACGATTGAAGATCATGAACTTTGTTTTACTTGTGTTTAAATAAAGATGAAGGTTGGAGAAGGCATATTGAAGACGATTAAAGTTGTGCTGCAATGAGGACAAAACTGCATTCAAGAAAGAACTGTGTTTATATAAAATGGTGTCATCCACATATAAACGTATATTAGAACTGTCAACAACATGAACACTATTATTAATATAGATTTTGAATAAGGTTGGGCCCAGTATCGACCCTTGGGGAAAACCCATAGATAGAGGGGCAGATTCGTAACCCTCTGTTCTCACTGTTTGCGTACGGCAAGATATAACTTCTAAACTGAATTCACCTGAATGAGGGAAAGACAGAGCTCATTGTTTTTCACCCCAATAGCAGGGCTGTGGATCGTTATGCTGATCTTGGCCCTCTTTCTCCCTACTCAAAAACAGTTGTCACCAGTCTGGGGGTGAAAATTGACGCTGGACTTAAATGTGATGCTCACATCAACTCTGTGATCCGGTCCAGTTTCTTTCACCTGAGACGCCTTGCAAAAATCAAGCATATGCTGTCAAGAGCCCACCTGGAGCGGGTACTCGATGCTTTTGTAATTTCTAGGCTTGATTACTGCAGCTCTCTCTATGCAGGGTTGTGTCAGTCATCACTGCGTCGCCTACAGGTTGTGCAGAACAGCACAGCCAGGTTCCTGACTGGGACCAGGAAACGGGACCACATCAGTCCGGTTCTGGCCTCCCTGTAATGGCTTCCGGTTTGTTATCGTTCACACTTCAAACTCCTCGTCTTTGTTTACAATTTCTTCCAGGGTATCTAGCCACACTCCTGGACAGACATTCCCCATCATGCGCTCTGCGCTCCTCTGACCAAGGCCTGCTCATTGTCCCTCGTTGTAGGTGTCGTACTCGCGGGGACCGGGCTTTCTCAGTCCTAGCTCTGTCACTCTGGAACCAGTTGCCACCCTCAGTTAGGCTGTCCCCATTTCTGCCAGTCTTTAAGAGTCGCCTAAAAACCCACCTCCTCCGCTTGGCGTTCCCTGAACGTGTTTGAATTTGGCCCTGTTTTATGGTGGGCCCTTGGGGCCTGGGGTTGTCTCACTCTGTATCTGTATCAGTGTAAGCGACAGTGAGCTGGGCAGGGAGCTCCTCACTTGGCAGCCCCAAATGGGTTACCTTTGGCTGGGGGCTGGTGCTCTGACGTCCTCTGGAAGGCTCCCCTTCTTTTTTCGGCTTGGGTCTATCCGCTGGGCCTGCCGACTTGTGTATGTCCTTTTGTGGCTATCGGCTACTGGGCCATGCATGAATCCCGGAGTCTGGCGCTGCTGAGACCTTGCAAGGCAAGCCTTCCCTGCTCACATACACAATATAAACATTTATAACAAGAACAACTCTCTTGGTGACAAATCCACTTCCAAACATCCACAAACACAGAGTGAGTCACACAAACACAGCTTAGATCTGCATACACAGGTAATCACACAAACACACACACACACACACACACACACACACACACTCACACACACATGAACATATTCTATAAGATATTGACGAATTCAAGTGTGTGTGCGCACTCACACAGAGAAGTACATAGTACAACAAATGTGAACAGTTCTATTTACCAGTTCCTATTTAATTTATTCTTGCAGATTTGTTCTTTTTATGATGGCCCCACTGTTTTATCCTGCCTGTGTATTTGTTGCTGTTGTCTATTTTTTTGTGTTCTGTTGTTAATCGTAGATACTTTACTTACTGAGATGAATTGAAATACTGTGTGTTGCTCAGCTGTAAAAGCATAAACTTTTTTTGTTGCTGTTCCTCAATTCCCATCACTGAAATATTGAACTTGCCCTCAAGTTCATATGATTGGTTTCTTAGCTTGACATTTCCAATCCTGTGATTATTCTACAATTATTGATATAATGCCTTTCCAAGGCAGAACTGCTCAGCAGTGGTGTTGACAGCTTATTTCAATCATGATATATCCTGTGGCAAATAAAACACAACTCTATGGACATGTTAAAAAGATTTAAAACCAATTGTTTTTCACTGGAGGCTGTCTTTAAACTTCTCAAAGTGTGTACCATAATCTTTATTGTTATTGCAAAGATGACACTGGCAATGATTGTGCCACACAGTGATATGAATGTTCAAGTAGCTGCAGGGGAGATCATTTCACCACCGAACAGAGAAGGCTGCACTTTTGGCTGTTTTTTCTTTTTTGCTCCCAGATAGGGAATAAAAAGATAGGAAATGTAGAAGAAAAAAATTAAATAATTAACATAAAAAAGACAGGTAAAATATGTGCTACGAAATTGACTTTTTTTACCTGTAAAGTTTTACATAATAAAATATAAAAAAGGTAAAAAACATATACAAATAAGAAAACATTATATTTTACATTCAAATTTTTTAATCAGAGCAGATATAGCGGTTAAATGACCACTCAGTGTTTCAACAGAAATTAAGAGCCTAATCAGTGGCATGGTGCAGCTAATCAAACACACTTGATTACTGAACATCAGCAACTGTGAGTACTTCTAGTGTTGAAGATTTGTTGGTCAGGACCATTTAAAAAAGTGATACCAGCCTTAACCTTAGTGTCGAATGTTGCTGCATGCCAATCTGAGAAGGATTGTGAAGCTATTTCTAAACAACTGAGAGTCTCTTTCTTCAGTGAGATTGATTTATCCCAATGGGAAAACACCCGAGACAGCTGCCGGATCATCCCAAAGTTACAAAAAACAAAGCAGTGCATCAAACTTGGCAAGCCTGCCAAAGTTGTTAATCTTGTCCCTCATTTTCACGTCGTCTTCTATTTATCCGGGTTGCAGGGACAACAACCCTAACAAGTAAGCCAAGATTGTCCTCTCCTCAGCTACTTTTGCTAGCTTCTTTGGTGTAATAACAAGCTATTCCCAGGCTAGCCTGGAGATACACTCCCTCCGTCATCTCCTAAGTTTGCCCTGGGGTTTCTTCTCAGAAGAATATTCCTGAAAGATCTCCTCAGGGAGGCAGGGAGATGTCAATAGAGCCTTTAGAAAATTTAACAAGCGTTGCTATTCTGGAAAGGTTGTATGGGGAAAATAAAAAAAACAGACGACAATCACCTCATTGGATGAGAACCAACCTCAGCAATTCAGCCCAAATGCTTCATCCTGTAAAGCATAGAGGTGGAAGGTTGATGACTGGGTTACTCTTGTCACTGAGGTAGCCAAAAAATTCTAATAAAATTCTGATCCAACACATGAAGACTGGCTACATGATAATATTACTAGGACTAACATTTCTACAGAATAGTTAAATGAGAAACAAATCAAGATGTTGCAAATGTTCAACATTCAGACCTCAACCTAAACAAATACTAGGGTGAGTGCTCCCTAGTGACGTGACAGATGGGTATAATCAGACATGAAACATCTATATCACGTTTTTGCTAATAACAGTTGTTTGACAAGTTACTGAATCATAGCATGCGCTTACTATTTCCAATAACTGCTTCTACACATTGACTTTTTCTAAACAAATAATGGTGTCATTAAATGCATATTTTATCTGATGTTTTATTTAGCTTGTATCTCCTAGTAATCTAATGCCTTATTTCATGGTGTTGTAGCATGCAAAATCTTAGAAGTGATAAAAGGAATACTTTGTTTTAACACTGTGTGTTTTAACATCCATTGAAAGAGATGTAACTGTTTTTCAGCAGAATAATAGCCCTCCTTGTTTCTTCTTATTTTGCTGTGTGCAGGATGTTTCTTGGCTTCAACCTTTGGCCACAGGGTGTGTAGACTTCTGCCAATGACAACATGTGGCTAGGAGGACTAAAGAAAAAAAACCTGTCAGTATAAATTGCTATCTTGCTCACACTCACACACACTCAGATGTAGAAGGGGAACAAAGCAGGTTCTTACAGGGTTGGTGGGATGGTGTGGATTTGTTTATGTAGGTTTTTAAGGACAACTACAAAACAATTTGTAAATTGCCCTGTTTTGTGGTGTTTCACACGTTTCTGTGTCACTTCCTTGTTGGCTGGAAGCATTTGTGGTGAGGAAACCTAGGAAATTAGCCACAAGAAGTTAGATTTCCTTCTATAAGGTAAAATCTGGAGCAAAAAAATAAAAGTGCTTTTTTTCTTTTGCTCCAGTTCTTTGCCTCATTAAATGCAGCATTACTCAGCATGGAAAATGAAAAGAAATTAAGTTTTATGTTATATTTATCTGCACAAGCTGTTGCTGCCTGCTGATATTCGGTGGGGGGTGGGGGGGTGGGGGGGTGTAAAAATGTTTAGCTTTTTCAACATGGTCTGTTTGTTGAACTTTTATATTTTATAACAAACCATTCGAAACACAAAACAAAACCCCAATTCCCTCTACCCACCACTACACTGGATCAATCCAAAATAAAACATAAAACAAGTTCCGTATTGGAACTAAATAAAAATATGAATAAATGTTTACAGGAAAAAATAAGAAAAGCTGTCACAAAAATGTATCCAAAGGTACATTGTTTAAATTAGAGATAAACAAAAACCACATACCATTAAAGTCACCGTCTGACCGTTTGAGACCGTCTGATCCTCTCTAGATGTAAATGGCTTATAGTTTCATTGATCCAGTGCCTGTTGGAGAACAGTAGTCCTTTTCACCTGGACAGGATGAGCCTCTTGGCTAACAATGAACACAGGGCAATCAGTTGCAGGTGGCTACCAGCCCAAGCAGCATACACTGTGACCACTCAAAACAGAGCAGTCAAAAGGTCTGGGTGCACAGCAGTCCCACAAATCCCGGTGAGCGCACGACAAAAATCTCACCAATATCCAATTTGTCTCCTGTCAGAAGGAGCTTCAATTCCCACATCCGACAGAACTTCCAAAAGGTTCCGGGGGAGGCGGGGGCCACTGAGTCTTAATGGACCCTGTTCCGTGCCTCCATTGCTGAGGCGGCCGACCGGAGCTGTGGTCTCAGGATGGCAACCTGTCTGGCCTGTCGTGGTGGCAACCCCCAAACCCGCTGGTGGACACCGGCGGTTAGGGATGCTGTCAAGCTGAAGAAAGAGTCCTATCAGGTCTTTTTGGCCTGTGGGACTCCAGAGGCAGCTGACGGGTACCGGCAGTCCAAGCGGAACGCGGCTCGGGTGGTCACCGAGAGGCATGCAGGTGTCTCTTTCTGTGCCAACGCTGCTACACGTAATATTTTTAATGTATTAAGCCTACAATTTATTTTTACTCAGTAACGGATATGATTTAAAATGTAGCAAATTACAATTCTTTTTTAAAAACGTTCTGATTTTAATTAGCACAGTGAAAACATGTGTTTGTTACAAGACAGCTGAGCTTTTCTTTAAACATCTTTACATTTTACAGATGACGTTGATAAAAATAAAAGCCAAGGGTTTTATATAACAAAGAAAGAGATGGAAGTTCTTCTCTTTTTGACAGTGAAACCCTTTTTTGTCATTTACAGATGGCTTTTCTCTGTTTTACCAGCTAAATGTTGAACAGTTGAGGCCGTTCTCTTCTCTGTCACTTGATAAAGCTTTATCTGTGAACAGCTTGTGGACCTTCATGGCAATGCCATCTGCGGGTTGTTAAGGAGATTTGGGCGCAGCTGCAGAGTCTCAGTGCATGTCTTGCAGTGATGCCAGTGTAATAATGCTGCTGCCATGTCAGCTTCAACTGTTGCTCCAGCACCAAAATGAATCTTGAAATCCCCTTCAGTTTACTACAAAACAAACATTTCAGTTTTATTTTTATACCACTCTTGAAAATATTTAGAATTATATTAGCATTATATTTTTAGGCCAATTGGGACTTATTTTTAATAGCTTGACTTGAGTTTTTCTGTTACAGGATAGGATGAATTTCTATTCTTGGATGTTACCAACGGTAACCTTCTTTACTGATTCTAACAAAGCTGTTGTTAATTAAGCTGGTGTACTGTTAATGAAGGTGAAAATGTCAATTCCTCTGGCCTCAGTGCAACATCCTCCACGTCTTTGTCCCACTAATGATCAAAAACCTAATGTTTATGTTAGCTAGTGAAAAACAAGACATACGTTTTTCAATTTTAAAAACTGGATTCTTTTAATTTCTGAAAACATGAAAGATTCAGGCCAGTTTTATTGGTGTAATTAATTAATCAAAGCTTAATTATTTTAGAGGTATTTTAGCTTTTCAGAGAAAACATCATTTTTGACTGAGCAGATGAGATAACCCCACACGATCAAACAATGAACCTCGTACATGATGGTTATATTTCACCCAGTGATCGGCACTAAACATTTCAGTTTAGTTAGGTAACATTATGGCTGAAAATCAAATTATGATCTTGTTGCTCAAAGACGTTTACCCAGTCAGTCCATGCATCTTCCATTAAATTCTGATTGTGTAATGTTTGTACAGTAGATTGAACAAGTACCCATCCATGAATATGTTATGAGCATTACAGTTGTTCATGGAGCCTGCTGTGCCATCAGTGAAAAGAGACAGTAGCAGTTGTTTTATTATGGTGGTTAAGAATAAAAGTGTCACTTTCTGAAGGCAATGACAGGTCATTCAGGAATCTGTATTACAGCATCAGCAGTGAAATCATAGGCCAAAGACTGACTGCTTGCTTTTGTGGAAGGTCCATTTGAGGACTAGGAAGAATCGCAACATTATGTTTTATGTCTCTAAACATTTCTTCTAAATAAATGACTACTGTTTTGACTATAATGATCAATATTTTTTCAAGGAATGGTTTAATTTTAGATTATGTTTGAGCTATACCATTATGTTAAATTCTCATAAAAATAAAAGTTGTTTATTTTGTGAAAAATCATTTTTCAAAGTGTAGAATGGAGCAACTTCCTGTTTAGCCACTTCCTGTTCCTCCAAAAGACAGCGCCTTGTTTTGAGTGAATACTGAACTGTGTAAGACTCCTGGTGACAAACTGGTGACTCTATTAGTGATGTTTTAGCCTAATTAGATATGTGTTGCATTTTTTTCATCATAGAAATTTAAAAAATGATGGAAGCGTATTTGTGTTTGCTTCTTTAAAGACTGTGGAAGATGGGGCGGTAGATATTTCATTCCATTATCATGTGCAGTGGCGGCTAGTGAAAAATATTTTTGGTGGGGCTGTGCTATTTTTTGTTTAAACAAACTTGTGCTTTCTGAGCTTTGTGCACAACTTCACTATTTCCTGAATTAAGCACAGCTCTTTTATTTCCTGTTTTACATCATTGGACAAACTGATTAATCCAGGTGTGTCTGACTATTGGCATGCTGCCTTGCGGAACAAGGTTGAAAAATACTGCATTAAATTGCACATAAAATAACATGACCATAAATGGTAAATAGGCAATGCAAGGGGCAAGTAACAAAAACATTTTGTTTAATTTCAACATTTGAGTGAACACGAAAAATTATGAGCAGGTCACTGTTACAGTAATGGTAGTAAACACTACTTAGACAAAATGCCAGAAATTTACACTGTTAGGACTTATGGAAAGTGGAAACACTTTCATAGGAAATAATGTCATCAGTATCCTCTTACAAATGTCATATTTCCCACTTTTTGGGACAAATCAGAAATGTTTTATTGTCCCAAAAGCTGGGAAATTTGTTTGCTGCAGCAGAAGTGTAACAAGTAAAATGGAATCAGATTGATGTATGTACAAATTTACTTGAAATACACATTTACATGATTAAATATGTATAATAAGTATGTGTGTTGAAATTAGTTTTTACAGTTATTGCACATTAAACATGTTATTAAACAAATGTCCCGGTTTGTGGGACAACCAAGGATTTCTGATTCTGATTGTCTTGTTTACAGAAATGTAATGTACAGCTTACCTCTGCACCCAGCTGCTGTTCTCCCTGTCCAAACGTCCTCCGTTTCTTTGTTGGCTGCTGCACTGATGCGCTGCATTCCTCAGTCAGAGAATGAATGGAGTCCCCAATGAGACACAAGTTCCACATCCACCTTCTGTGGATCCCAGCCATTTTGAATAACAAACACAGAAGGCAAAATAACGCATTAGCGTGATTGCATCCAGCTAGCCACTGCTTCCTGGTGTACCAATTTTTGGAGAAGCGTCGTGTGTACAGTTTACCTCTCTCCTTCTCCTGCTGGCTTATCTTTACGTCGGGCTGATCTGGTCCAAGCTCTTTGACATTAAGTTTTTCCACCATAGTTCTCGTCTCGAACGGATGCTGGAGAAGAGACCGAACTGAATTCAGTGGCTGCTGAGATCCGGTATCCATGTTGTAGGCGCACTGGCATCCATGTCTACGTCTGCATCACGACCGTCACGAGTCACGACCAAAAACGTGCTGGAGTCGAGACTCTCCGAGTTCTACCGAACACCAATGAAAGCCTTGGCGGTAGCTCTATCGCCCATCATGCTGCTGAAACGTTCTGAAACAACGTCGACATTGATTGGATACATTCCCATTCCTACCCTTTGATTTTCTTGTCAGCAATTGGGCAACTGGTCTCGTCCTGTTTGGGCGATTGAAAAACAGCACACAGCCTCCACCGCTCGGCAGAGACCGGCAGAGACCAACATATATATATATATATATATATATGATTTATTTTTGTTACAAAACACACAATTAACTTAGAATATGTGATTATTGTTAATTTTATTTATTTATTTTTTTTAAATAAAAATTTAAAACAGTGGGGAAACTGGGAGGGCGGCGCCCTATCGCCCTCTACTGGCCAGCCGCCACTGATCATGTGCAACTAAAACATCAAGTAATCAAGAATAACATTGGTTCTTTTTACATTTGTCAAAGTAGGATTTTGCTATGAGGGTCATTTAAAATCATGCTACTGTTTTCACCATAAATAAAACAAATCTGGAGCTACTGGTTAAGTTGCCAGTACAATATGCTAGTTTATATGTTGTGCACACAATCAAAATGGCTAAATTAAGCAGCTTTATAAACAGGGGTGTGTCATGTTCTGTGTCCCCTTGGTCCCCAGCCCCCTCCTGTTCGTCCTCTGCGTTCCCCTCATGTGTCCCCTTGTGCTTTGTGTGTCTCCTTGTGTTCTCCAGCTCCCTCTAGGCTTCCCTCGTGTTTCCTCCTAGTCATTCCCGTGTAGTTCTTATTGGTTTGTATTACCCCCAAATTCCACTACCTCCGCTCCGGTCCGCCCCCGCCTTCCGCAGCCGCTCGCTTCCGAACTCAATTTTTACTGGTACCCGCTCTACAACGGCTCCGCTCCGGTGCGGAGACCTGAGGGGGGCAAACAAGCATGCGCGGGATTTTCGAGATCTTGCGATACAGTCCGAGCAATAAACGCGGAAGTTAGATCCAAACACCCGTTGTGTGGGAGAAGCATCGGCATGAGCTGTTTAATCTGCCCATCATTTGTGTAGAGAGATCAGCAGTGTTTGGATCAACAAAGTGTGACTACTTTGATAGTAGAAACTGTATTTATGGCTTACTTTTGTGCATTTAAACTTCAGCTGCCATTGATAGTTGTTAAAAGTTGTTAAACCTGTGCATATGAAAAAAAAACGCCTTTTATTTATCCATTTATTGTGAAAAACGGAAATTGTGCTTGCTCCTTTTCCTGTTGGGCCGTTGTGATTTCTGTCCATTTACTGCGGAGGTGCTCCGGCGTCCGGCGAAAATAGGATCGATTCTATTTTTGCCGGACGCCGGAACAGAGGGCGGCGCACGGCGCCGCACTGCCGGAGCACGGCCGCAGTAGTGGAATTGATCTGATTGACTACAACAGGACCGATTTTGCTCCGGCGTTCGTGTCGGAGCGGAGGTAGTGGAATTTGGGGGTTAGTCCTCCTCACCCCTCTAGTCATAAGTTGTTTGTCTTTGCCCTTAGTCTTTAGGTTTAGTTATTTAGTGTTTTATAAATTATGGTTTATCTTCCCCTCTGCTTCTTTCCCCATTTAGTTTATTAATGGCACCTGTCTTCCCTCCAGACCTTACTTCTCACACCTGTCACCTGTTCCCCCTAATTGCTCCCCTTTGTGTTAAAAACCCTGTCGTGTCCACCCGATATGTCAGAAGAGACGTATGTTGAAGGTTCCCCCTTCAGTGGGCGGGGACCTCGCTCACTGGGGGAATCCCTGCATCCTCTCACACGGGGTCCCCATCGGACGTCCTACGTCACACGTATCTGTTTTTACGGATGCGTCACTGTTGGGATGGGGGGGCACGTACTTGTCCTATATGGTGGCAGATCGCTGGCCCTCCCACACGCATGAGCACATAAATGTGTTGGAGCTTATGAGAGTGAGGAATGTGATCAGACACTTCGCTGCCCTTCTCGAGGGTGGTCATGTCGAAGTTTACACAGACAACCAGGTGGCGGCAGCCTACATAAATCGCCAAGGGGGAGTTCGATCCCTCCCACTGTTGCGCGTAGCCACAGATTTACTGTGTTGGGCACATGTCCACCTACTGTCCATCAAAGCCACCTACATTCCGGGGGTCCTGAATGTGGCAGCAGACATCCTGTCGAGAGGGGGACACCGCAACTCCAACTGGCGTCTGCATCCCGCACTGATATCACAGATCTGGATCAAGTTCGGGGAACCATCTGTGGATCTGTTCGCGACTCGCGAAAACGCTCATTGTTGCCTGTGGGCAGCTTTCCAGAAATAGTGCACAGAATGGAATGTTCAAGAGCTCTCCTGCCAGCTGGCGGATGTCCTATCGTTTCTGCAGATGCTGATGGACAGAGGCCTCGCTTTCAACACCATTAAAACATATGCTGCAGCTATCTCATCCTGTCACCAGGGTTTTGGAGATAGATCTGTTTTCAATCATCCCCTCACAAAACATTTTCTAAAAGGTGTCAGAAGGAACAGACCTGTGTCCCGCCCGCTATTTCCCCAGTGGGACCTAACGGTGGTTCTGCGCGGCTTATCTGAAGCCCCATTTGAACCCTTGGACCAGGTCTCACTCAAGTTCCTGTCACTCAAAACTGCCTTGCTGCTGGCGCTGGCATCAGTCAAGAGAGTGAGCAACCTAACCGCCCTCTCAGTGGCTCCCGCATGCCTCAGGATCCGGGAGGATGGCGGGCCTGCTGTTTTACGCCCCAACCCAGCCTTTGTGGCCAAAAACATTAATACTTCCTTCAAATCCAGGTCAGTTTCATTGGCTGGACTTTTTCCTCCTCCCCATAATTCTGACGAGGAGGTGGCTTCCCACCTTCTCTGCCCGGTGTGCGCGCTCGCACGATATGTGTCACGCACTTCAGGGATTCGCCGTTCACAAAGCCTGTTTGTGCACTACAGAGATTCTTCCCTTGGGCAAGCGCTGTCGACCCAGCGTCTTTCACACTGGCTGTGTGACGCCATTTCACTCGCTTACACATCATCAGGGCGGGATCCTCCTGAGACACTCAGGGCTCACTCAGCCAGAGGGATTTCCTCCCCTATGGCGCTCCACAGTGGTGTGTCGATGGAAGACATTTGTCAGGCTGCTTCATGGGCTTCCCCATGTTCCTTTACTTGTTATTAGTTACACCCCTCCAGGCCTAGGATTACCAGGAGGGGCAACACAAGTGTGGTGGGAGCAAACACGAGGACAACTAAAAGTCAAAAGGAGTTTATTACACTGAAAATGTCTCTGGCAAGTGAAAAAGTGGTCCTTGGAAATAATAAAGCCAGAGGTCTGGTTAAACTAGTCTCTTAAACTATAACTGAAAATAAGGGCAAAGCCCCACGCTCGAATAATACCCTCCTTTTGGGTATGAGTTCTCCTTCTGGTCCTGTGCTGCTCCTGACTTGGCCGGCGTGTCACGCTGTCCCGTTCTCTCTCTCTCTGTCTCTGGAAGCGGGTGGTTCTCCTCCAGAATAGATCCCCGTGGTGTCTGCCTTTTCTAGGTGGGCGTAATCCACGGACGGTGTATGTACCTCGTCTCCACAATCTCCAGATGTGACCCTCTTCCGGAGCACCGCTTCTTTATTCGGCTCGGCGCTCTCGTTCATCTGCTGCTCCTCTCGTGGGCTCGATCTCTGTTGTGTCTCTGCCGGCTCTTCCTCCTTTCCGTCTTTCTCGGTCGGCTTGATCTCCGTCCTTTTCCACACAAGCGCGCTGTCGGTCACCTCTCATCGAACTCTCTGCGAACTCTCTCTGGAAACTCCTCAACTCCATTCACCTTCTCAATCGCCCCCTCTTCTCTTTAGCCGCTCTCTTCTTTTTCCTCTTTAGCCGTGCGCCCTCGTCCTTTTTTCGCCGCTCTTCCCCTTCTTTTTCCTCTTTGGCCGTGCCCTCTTCTTCCTTTATAAGAAGCCCTGATGAGCGCGGATTGTTTCCAGCTGGTGGCAGCGGGCCGGCAGGAAGGGTGCGTCTCGGCGTGCCTCTCTCCATGGTGCTGATCCTGTCACCATGATCCTGTCTCAGCGGGTCTGGAGCAAGGAGCTGTTCCTTGGTGCGGTGGTTAAAATGGAGCGCAGGAAGACAGAGGTCATAACACCCCCCTCCTAAAAAGGAAAAAGAGGCGAGATTGAATCAATAAAATCCAGAAGCCTCTTTTGACCAAAAAAAAAAAAAAAACAAAAAAAATGACCGGCTGAGTTCCGAGTCTGGGCGACGGATCTGTCTTTTACGGCATACTAATATTACTGCGGAGCCCGGTTCTGTACGTAGTGATTCCCGCTATCTGCCTAGTAAAACTGGCTAACTGTCCTGTCTTCATGAGGTGCAAAGGCGGGCGGATTAAGCACATGTGCGATCACATTAACCAGCAACAAGGAAGGGTGGCCCATTGACAAGCCCGTCCTTCCTCATCCTGGGGTGCTCCCGAGATGGTAGGATGTACCAACACTAACCTTTATGACCCCAACACTAACAAACAAAACAGGAACATCCCAAGGGAATATTCCTCTAAAACCTACAAGGGAACCACAACGCACACTGTAAAAACCTGATGATGCTAAAAATGACTCTAAAACTCGAACTCCTGTTAGGATTTACACATTAAAAGGCCCTAGACAGACTATCTGCCACCATGTTATCTGTGCCTTTCTAGTGCTGAATGTGTATTTATCAAGTCCAGCCTCGCATGTTTATTTCTGGGGTCCAAACACTCAAGTTTTGGTGGAACTCTGTGCGAGTACTTGCGGACTTCCTAGTCGGGGACCAACACTCCTATCCAGTTGAGGTGGAACGTCTTCCTCAGGGATCGGCTCAGAAGAAAAGGCTGCGCACACCTCTTCCTCAGAAGGTGGTTCTGCAGATCTCGGAGGAGAGAGATATATTTTCTGGATGAGAAAAGTAGAGTTAGTAAGCTGTTCAAAAACAGGAAGCCTTTTTCCCGTGTTACTGCGAGGTAGGGGGCCGACACAATCCACCACTACATGATCAAAAGCGTTTCCAATAACCAGAATGGGATTGAGTGGGGCTGGTCTTGGAAGCTGATTGTGCTTTCCAGCAATCTGACACACGTGACAGTCTCGGCAATACTTTCTCACACTTTCCTTCATTCTGGGCCAGAAGAAATTTTCCAGGAGGAGAAGATATGTTTTGCGAACTCCTGAATGACCCGACCATTGACTCTCATGAGCCAGCTTCAAAATTTGTGTCCGAAACTTCACAGGAATTACTACCTGTGTTACAGTGCCCCAGGCAGCTCCTTTAGCGAGGGGATTTGTCCAACACCGCATTAAAACATTGTTTTCTTTAAAATACCCTGAGGTTGAGGATTTCACTCCCTCAGTTGTATTTTCTGAGCCCTGAAAACACCTCTGTAGGGTATCATCCGCCTTCTGTTCCTCTCCTAAAGTTGAATAAGACAGGGGGAAATCAAAATACCGTCTCCCTATCTTATCGTTTGAGTCTCGGGGCAAAGAAGGAGAAGGAGGAAGGGATGGAAGGGAAAACAAACCAGAAACATCTATTAAGCTGTCCTCTGTCAACTTACTTTGAGCCCTGGTTACAACACAGGCTGGGTAATATTTAGAAGTGTCAGCCGTCTCTGCGGCTACCTCTAAGGGACTTTCTATAATCCGCAAAGGGGGGGACAACTACGACCCCTGTCACGTCATTCCCCAATAGAACTGTCACTCCAGTGATGGGGAGAGAAGGGCAGACAGCTAGATCAAACACACCTTGGACCAAGTCACACTTTAACCAAACCCGGTGTAGAGGTCTCGAAACCGGTTCGGAGTTTATACCAGAAAGCAGAACTGACAACCCAGTAAAACTATTTTCATCCAAGGGTAATGTTCCCTGTAATATTAAAGATTGGGAAGCTCCGGTGTCACGGAGTATTTTTACAGGAACGTGTGTACCATTTTCGTTTTCAGCCACAACTCCTTGGGACAGAAAAGGCGTAAAACATAAACTTTCAGTCTTGGTTGTTTCTTTCATTTCCGACTGAAAAGGCTGATGAGTCAGCAACCCGATCTCCCGTGGGGGGGATCGTTTTTGTTCATTACGGCGTTTCAAAATCAAACAGTCTTTCACTATGTGGCCAGGGCGGTGGCAGTAAAAACAATGCGTTTGTCGCCCCGGAGGTTGATTTGCTCCAGGAGGCCTCAAGGGAACGGGGCGCTTGTGTTCCGGTCGCGGCACATCACCACTAAAGCGATGAGTCAGAGCATACTCATCACCTAATAGAGCCGCGTCAGCCAGACGAGTCGCCTTTTGTTCATTTATATACAAAACCACACGTTCAGGCAAGCATCGCTTCATTTCCTCCATTAGTATTAGTTCTTTAAGTTCCTCCGCTGTTTCAGCTTTGGAGGCAGACAACCATTTCTCAAACAGACACACCTTTTCTCTTGCAAACTCCACATAAGTTTGTCCAGTAGCTTTATGCTTGAGTGCCCGAAATTTCTGCCTATATGCTTCAGGGACCAGTTCATAAGAGTTCAAAACCGCAGACTTCACCTTTTCATAATCCATGCTATCTGTTATAGATAAAGAAGCCATTACCTCTTGTGCTTTTCCTGACAGCTTGCACTGGAGAACAAGTGACCACACCTCCCGGGGCCAATCGAGAGCAGCCGCAAGTCGCTCAAATGCGGAGAAGAAGCTATCCACCTCCGTCTCCCGAAAGGTCGGCACCAAAGCAATGCATTTTCCCACGTCAAATTTCCTTCTATCGGTGGCGTCAGGATTTCTTTCATCCGCAGGAGGTTCCACTTCTCTTCTATCAGTATCAGGCGGCGAATCAGTCTTTAGCGTGCCAGCCGATCTCGATTTCACTCCACTGGTGGAAGTGTTTTCACGAAGCATCTGCAGTTCATGATCCAGTTCCATTCTGCGTAATCGCAGCTTTGTCTCAGCTTCGAGCTCAAGTCTTTTTAGTTCCAGAGAAATGTCTTGTTGACGGGTCTTTTCCTGGGCCTCATATTTTACCCGGGCCAACCGCACTTGTAGGCGTGCAGCCTCAGGGGAACTCAGAGCAGACGTAGGAGAAGAAGGTTCATCTCGAGGCAGGGTGACAGGCAGAGGGGTAATCTTACGCTCCGCCGGTGTAGTCGGCATCTCACTGGGGGAATCCCCAGGTGGTTCGGCCGGTTTGGGCTCCTCCGAGTGTTCCACCACCTGCAGTAAATCAGTCTCACAGATGGCAGGAGGAATCAAACCACATCTCTCCATCTCTTGGATCACAGCTGTTCTCAAGTCTGGTTTCAGCATTGCTCGGGCGCCACGGAGGCCGAGGTGTGCAGCCAATTCCTCGAGAACGCTTTTCCGACATCCCTCGATCGCCTCCCGTGAGGGATCCTCCAATATCTCCGCCAAACTAGTCATAACACAAGAGGAGAGAACACCACGTTAGTACAATAACTTCAATGAGCCGTCAAAACACGAGTTCCAAACTCCACACAACTGTAGGCAATTATTAACTTTTG
Source organism: Nothobranchius furzeri (assembly GCF_043380555.1). NCBI lineage: Eukaryota > Metazoa > Chordata > Actinopteri > Cyprinodontiformes > Nothobranchiidae > Nothobranchius > Nothobranchius furzeri. The sequence goes on from NC_091741.1 coordinate 78,558,412, forward strand.
TCTCGGGAATATTAAATAGTCTTAATGCAAAAATCCCGGATGAGCCCCCATTATGTTACACCCCTCCAGGCCTAGGATTACCAGGAGGGGCAACACAAGTGTGGTGGGAGCAAACACGAGGACAACTAAAAGTCAAAAGGAGTTTATTAAACTGAAAATGTCTCTGGCAAGTGAAAAACTGGTCCTTGGAAATAATAAAGCCAGAGGTCTGGTTAAACTAGTCTCTTAAACTATAACTGAAAATAAGGGCAAAGCCCCACGCTCGAACCTTTTGGGTATGAGTTCTCCTTCTGGTCCTGTGCTGCTCCTGACGTGGCCGGCGTGTCACGCTCTCCCGTTCTCTCTCTCTCTGTCTCTGGAAGCGGGTGGTTCTCCTCCAGAATAGATCCCCGTGGTGTCTGTCTTTTCTAGGTGGGCGTAATCCACAGACGGTGTATGTACCTCGTCTCCACAATCTCCAGATGTGACCCTCTTCCGGAGCACCGCTTCTTTATTGGGCTCGGCGCTCTCGTTCGTCTGCTGCTCCTCTCGTGGGCTCGATCTCTGTTGTGTCTCTGCCGGCTCTTTCTCCTTTCCGTCTTTCTCGGTCGGCTCGATCTCCGTCCTTTTCCACACAAGCACGCTGTCGGTCACCTCTCATCGAACTCTCTGCGAACTCTCTCTGGAAACTCCTCAACTCCATTCACCTTCTCAATCGCCCCCTCTTCTCTTTAGCCGCTCTCTTCTTTTTCCTCTTTAGCCGTGCGCCCTCGTCCTTTTTTTGCCGCTCTTCCCCTTCTTTTTCCTCTTTGGCCGTGCCCTCTTCTTCCTTTATAAGAAGCCCTGATGAGCGCGGATTGTTTCCAGCTGGTGGCAGCGGGCCGGCAGGAAGTGTGCGTCTCGGCGTGCCTCTCTCCATGGTGCTGATCCTGTCACCATGATCCTGTCTCAGCGGGTCTGGAGCAAGGAGCTGTCCTTGGTGCGGTGGTTAAAATGGAGCCCAGGAACACAGAGGTCATAACAGGCTGCTTCATGGGCTTCCCCTTGTTCCTTTACTTGTTATTATTTACGAGATGTGTCTTCAGGATCCATCACTCGTTCAGTGCTTGGACCTCAGCAGGCTGAGTGAAAGCATTATGGCACCACATCAGCCCTCCTTGAATGATTTTCATCTCTTGTGGATGATATTTTTAGTGGGAACCCCACTCTTCTCTCTGGCTGCCTCAGCCTTTTAAGCCCTGGGCTGAGGCTGAGCGACCCTCGCTAAAAGGAGACATGATGGGTGTGTCCATTTGGTTGAGCTAACCAGTGTGGCGTAAACCCATCCAGCTGCGCGTTATTCCAACAGCAGCTAGCTTAAGGGCTAAGACTAGAAATAGAATCGGGGGTTACAATACGTAACCAACGTTCTCTGCTCATAAAGTGAGCTTTGGGTTTTGTCCTTGCAGCGTTTTGTTATTAGGTTTTGGCTTCCTGCCCTTTGGATTTTTATTTGGTTTTTTGTCATCCTGAATAATGGATTTTACTTTTATCACCACTCCTGCCTCGTGTCGTCCTGGGTTCTGCATCTTGGGTCCTAACCTCCTGATCGCAGCGTGACAGAGCGCCTCCAGAAAAATTCGATAGGGGTGGCCAGACAGGGCCAAAGACATTTTTGGGGTGGCACACCATTTAGGTCCTTGTGGTAACTCTGGGAGAGTTTAGCCTGTGGCGATTTACTGCATTGCTCCTTTATTTGTTTTTATTTAAAAAAAAACAAAGTATCCAAAACATTTAAACTTAAATTTTACAAACATAAACATTTCAGAAAAATACAGTTCAGTTATTTCAAATTGTATTTTAAAATGTATTTTTTTTAGTTTAATTCACCTGTTGCTGTGTGTCACAAAAAACATGAAGATAAAAACTTAATGGTGAGCAGCAGAAACGTGTATTTTTTAATTCTGATTATTTCTTTACTCCTTAATTGTATTTTTATTTAGTTTTACAATTATGTCTTGAGTAAACAAGATCAATTTATGGTTTGAGTGAACATTAATATGATTTAGTAACACTGGCTTTTACGCTGTTTCTTTGATGATCTGACACATGGGAGGCGACATGCGGCCAGTGGCAGCGGCCAGCAACAAAAGCCAGTGACAACCTCTGTTCCAGGGCGTATAGCAAGTCTTCCATTGTTTTGATCGGCCTTTGGATTGGAGGGAATGTGGGGTTATTAAAGCCGTTCAGAGGTGAATATTAGGGATGAGCGAGTACACCACTATCTGTATCTGTATCTGTTCAACCAACTAAATTATCTGTATCTGTACCTGTACTCGGAATGGGCGTGGCATAACCCGGAAGTGGGCGTGGTTTAACCGGAAGTGGACGTGGTTTACATCAATGTATTATTTTAAGTCTGAAATTGATATGGATTGATCAGAAGTTGCTATGTGTATTGTTTATTTGAAAACTATTTACAGAGCAGCCTCAGAATTAAGATTAAATATTTTTGATCACTATAGTAAAGAAACTACTACAGAACAAGTTTTTCAATAAAATCAGAACATTAATATTTGAGTGCATGGATTAATACATCTGAACTCATGCAGTAGGAACTAGGAAATATGAAATGCTAGAACCAGACACAACTTTCTATATATTTTTTTTATTTTAATTTGATTAAACTGATTTTTTTCTTAATGTTCTTGGCATTTTCCCACACAAAGTTACACAAAGAAATGTTGATTAATGTGTGTGTGTGTGTGTGTGTGTGTGTGTGTGTGTGTGTGTGTGTGTGTGTGTGTGTGTGTGTGTGTGTGTGTGTGTGTGTGTGTGTGTGTGTGTGTGTGTGTGTGTGTGTGTGTGTGTGTGTGTGTGTGTGTGAGAGAGAGGGAGAGAGAGGGAGTTAAAAAAAAATAAAAAACCCGACCGGAACGGAGGTAATGACAACAGCACGTCAGCTCAGTCTTGTCAAATGCACCATGTCAGTTACGAAAAAATAACTTTAAATATTCAACCGAAAAAGAGGCGAGCTGAAGAAAACCTAGGAAAAACTGAAGAAACTTGAGAAACAGTGAAGCCATCACAGCGCGATCCGTTACTGTCGGTGTGTGTGCGTGGATGAGCTGGCCGGACTGCGCTCCCGGCCGGCTAGAGAGTTTTGTAAGTAGGGAGGGGCGGGCGCTCTATGTGACTGGCCAATCACAGAGCGTGAAGACAGTCAGTTACCCAATGAAGATTTTCCTTCAGCACGATTACAGATATTGACTCGTTTTACTCGTTTCATGCTCGTATTCGTCAAAAATGCTTTATCCGTACCGGATACTCGTCTGAACCGAGTATCCGGCTCATCCCTAGTGAATATGCAGTAGTTATATATTTCTCATGCCCCTGCCTTTTGTGAAGATCTCTATATTCTTTTGTAGAAATGTTGTAAAGCTGTGGGAAATCCGCCACGATAAGTATTAACTTTTCCTCCTTGTTTGCCTGGAGATGTACTGAGAAGCATCCTGTCCGCTCATTGGTCAGTCAGTGAAACCTCCGGTGATTGGTCCTTGTACGGGGGACAGCGATAAAAAAGTTTAAATTTTTCAAATTTTCGGATCGCATCGCTGGCTTGCCTCTGCTCTTCACATGCACGTTTTTCGCGTTTCGCTGAGCAGGAGGGAGACTGTTGATTATCACTTTGTCGCGCATGTCACATTGAAAATTAACTGAGGAGAGGCGATGTCACCGCCCGTGTGTTGAGCCCATAGTGCTGAGTGGTGGTCAAGTAAAATTGCATGGGGCTCAATGGGATGGTTAGCAGACTTACCAAAACTATTGTTTGATGGTTTACTGTTTTATCATAGAGTAAAGTCAGACAATCACTTTTTCAGATTTCTAAAAAAAATAAATCATGCATATTATCCACAAAGGGAAAAACTCTGAAGCTCTGCTTTAAAGCTTTGAAGAAGTATCACAGTTTTATTTAAAACTGTTTTTCTTTTTTGGAAAGTACCCTCACCATTTACTGTCAGTCAAATGTCCAATAGAGGGTCGTACCCCTCCACTGGGGATAAATGTGTCATTTGTGTTTGCTAAAAGAGTTAGATGATTCAAACAAAAATAAAATCTATATTTTTTATTGTAAATGTATTCAGTGTTTTTGCAACAGCACTTGATTGTACAACATGCACACACAGCTGCAAAATCTTTTTTTACACAGAAAATCCACTATAATTCAGCAAAGAAGAGCTTCCTCTGCATCATTATTCTTTTATTGCTGGGCTTGTTCACTGTGACCCTACAGAAGTGAAACGGCCCTGTAAATGCACATGTTAAAAACAGAACAAGCTGCTGAATCAGAAATACTGGCTCTCACACAGAAATTACAATTTAGCTTTTAAAAGCTCTACGTTTCAGTTACTTTACCTTCTTTCTTTCATTTTTGTCCTTCACAAACAGAAACACCAAGCTGCAGTAAAACCATAACAGTCTTGACTTGAGCAAGCTGCATGAAAAGGGTCATATAAATGATGATCTCTTGATTAGTTTTACTTCCATGCTCCTTTCTTTGCCTTGTTCTTGCTCCAGTTATAACCTTGCCAAACACCTCCCTGTGGGACATTCAAGTTTGATGAATCAGAAATTACCGTCAGTGGATTCATTGACAGATGAGATGAGATATCTGTCTGAATACCTCAGGAAAAAGACAGGCTAACGTGGCATCTGTGCACATAAAGTAATCTTGTATTGGTGTCTGGATTACCTCCTGCCTTTGTAATCCTATTGCTAAAATATTATTATACAGAGATTGAAGATGTTCAAAATGACATTAAATAAATTTCTGAAATAAGATAACATTATGGTAGGCTACGACAGAAATTCTTATTTCGGATTGAAAACCAAATTCAGCGAGTGTCATTTGTATTTTTATTTAATATTTTTAAATAATACGTACTACTGTGGTGGTTAACAGATAGATTAGTATTGCATTTTTTCCCCTGAGCAAGTAAATTATTTAGCAAAAAGTATCATTATTAAACTTGCAGTTTGACTTGAATATTGTCTAAAAGAAAAACGTTTTTAATTGATTGCTTTTCAAAACAATCAATCTTATTATTTAAGAAAATGGAGGATGGGATGCACCTCCGGTACACAGTCGCTCCTCAGTGATGACAGGTTTTTTTTGTCATTCATTTGTTTCAGGAAAGTACCGCATCCACAGCTTTGGGGATTGGCTTGGCTCCCCTCCTCTCTTTCCCACTGTTTTCTTTTTTCCCTTTCCGGTGTGTGTGGCAGCATGCTGACTTGCACCTTAAAAGGTCTTTGGTGAGTGTGTGAGCTGAAAATTGTGTCCAAACCTATGACCAAAGTCTCCCTGAACAGCAGGAATCTGCCTGAAACCATGTGAAACATGTGATGGGGCATGCCTAAATCTGAGCGCCTTGACATCCAGCATGAGAAAGAAAGCTTTGAAATGCAATAGTGCCCCCAGTTGGTTGACAGAGGGACGGCACCAGCCTCAAACCATCGTTCTTTTGGGTAAATGGAGTAAAATGGGCTGGAAATTTGTCAGGAGTTGAATTTAAGGGCCAAGTGGCAGGGGATGCTTGAGGTGATTTGTAGGGATTCTAGACAGCTGTGAGGAGGTTGACAGTGTTGCAGGGTCTGCAGAATGGTCAGCTCTCTGCTTAACAAGGCATAGAAGAGGACTCTGAGGAAATAGAGCTATCCCAGAGGTAAGTGGCGTGTGCTGACGTGGTGAAAATTAAAACCTCTGGTTTGTGCGTGTGTGAATATATCACAGGAATTAGACACTGTTCCATAACTTTTCATCCCTTGTACATGTATTTCCAGCTAACCATGTTGTGACTGAAATACCGTGGCACTGGGAAAGTCACTGCAACTCTGAAAGTTGATTTCATGCAAATGTGAAAGCGTGTGCAAAAAAATCTGTGAATGTGCATGTGACATTGTTTCCTCTTTGCGTGAGGATAAAAATGGCTTGGAGATTGTTTTGGTTTGTTAGTGGTAATGACTTATTTCTGCACTGTTAATTATTTTTACATGCACTGGCAAAGATAATGAACAACGCTTTTTTTTCTTCTTCTGTCTGCGTGTGACATTTGAAAACATGACTAAACTTCAAGGCAGCTCATTCGATGAAGAGGAGTCATCTCTCTTCTAACCATTTGACTCATCTCATGCCACATTTAGATTTAGGCAGTAGGCAACAAACTGAATAGCATTAATTCTCAATGAATTGTTGGTAAAAATGTCTTAACTGTCGCTTCAGGAAAGATGAGCTGTTTAAACTTTCCTCCTTGTTTCATCACAGACTTTTATATGCTAATGTTTTTCCACAGTTTTACCTTATAAATAATTTTTTTAACTGTGGGGGGGGGGGGGGGGGGAGGTATAGACAAGTATTGCAGATTACGGTTAACTGATACAATGAAAACAATTATTGTTCTATTAAAATAAAGCAGATGGGTTCACTGAAAAGAGGGGATGAGATAAGAAGTATGTTTGAATTGCTTCATTAAAATCATTACATGTAAACACCTCAAACAAATGCTCAATAAAAACATGGGCTATGAAAATCGATCTTAATTAAGTCTGTAATTGTATCATGTAGTTAAACTGGTCAATCAAAATAGTACAATCGCTGAAATTAACTATATTGATCATGTTGCTGTGTAATGTTCTGCCAGAGATCTTTGGTTTAGGCATCAATTTACAGGACTGAAAACTTTACCTTTGTATGTATTTTCATGTCCTTTTTATTTAAGTTATGGCTGCCATCATCTACAAAAGCTTAATTAAGTAATTAAACTAAAATAAAGTATTTTCATTTTAAAGCAACATTAAGTTTTCTGCTTCTCCCTCCAACTGGTTGAAAGCAGAAAAAATAACCCTTGTAAACAACCCGCCGTTGTTAGTGCTAACGATGAGCGTACCCTAACATGAGCCAACGGATAACCAATAAGCCATGAAGTAAAAAGATCTACTTTGTTGGAAAAAGTCTAGTGGCAACAAAGCCAGGTCACCATAGGCATCGGAACCATCATCTCAGAAGGGGAAGAATTACATTTGACATATCTGAAAGTTCATTGTGAATATGTTATTATGGATATCAGGAATATTACTATTAACATGGAACAACAGATTAATAGATACCTGTTATGGGCAACAGCCTGGCCATTTGGATGCAGGAGCCAGGATCACCCAGCCCCTGTGATCAGCCAGACACCGCCCCTCCTCCTCCTCTCCTCAAGGCTGCCGAGGAGCACAGCTGAGCTGAATCCCTCTGACGACACACACCTGGATAAAAAGGCTGTGTCTTCAGCAGTCTGGGAGGCAGCAGTGCAGGGGTTCTGCTGTCCTCCAGGCCTCATATTTTGGTTTCAACCACTTTTGAACTGATGAGTTTTAACTGTAAAGGTTTTAACTCAGAGTAATGAGTTTTCAAGGTTAAAGCTCTTAGCGATCCATATAGATCTTTGGTTGCTGTCAACTTGGTTGACTTTGTTTTAAGTTTAACTTTGTTTTGGTTTTAAGACTTTTATCAACTTCGTTGTTTTAAAACACCTTCAGTTTCTGTGAAACTTTTAATAAAGTTTTAACTAGGTGTTTTAATCATTAATAAGTTGTCTTTTAACCGTTAACCTTTTAGAGAAATTTTCCTTTTGCATTATTTTAATAATGCTCTGTTTGCCCGCTTGTTTTAAAACCTTTTATGGCAATCAAACCCATTTTTAATCCACTGTCATGGTTCTTATGTTACCCCCTCCTTCACATTTTAACAGCACATGTCAGGGTTGTAACATCTGTAATAATCTATAAATGTTAAAACTAGGGCCGGGACTTTAAAGCGTTAATTATGATTAATTAATTAGAAAAAAATAACGCGTAAAAAAAATTAACGCATTTACTCGCAGCTTGTATTTCAAGCACGGCGGAACCTTTGTTATTGCACGATTTCCTCGTAGACTGAATATCACTGACGCACACAACAATGCACAGTTCTAGGCTGTGTCCGAATCATAGACTGTACATATACTGGACAATTCGATTCCATAGGCTTCAATAACACGTTATCTGTCCATAATGGGAGGTGTCCACCACCGCCATTTTGACCGTGTCACAGGTTCCGTCCAGCCCAGACAATTCCATAAAAGGGAAGAGAGGAGGCGCTGAGGGTGTGGCTGTAAGGCTGGGCTCGAGTGACGACACCCAGGCGAACTAGCTACGAGCTAACCTGAAGCTAACCCTGGCTAACCCAAAGCTAAAGCGGAGGTGGGAGCCGAGCTAACGGATGTAGCCACCTAGCTTCAACCCAACCGGAGCTAACTGGAACACCCATCGACCTGAACCTCACACGGAGTTTAGGTGGAGGTTTTCTGCGCCTGTTCGTGAGAAGTACCTGTATTAAAAAAGTTTTAAATCGGTAAGTTTATAATTTATTTCCGTAATGAATACATTTTGCTTTGAGCAAGTTTTCAGTACAGTTTTTTTCGGCGCTATCACTCCTGAGTCGCACCAGCCATTAAATGTATCATGAAGAAGAGAAAATATATTTAAGTCGTATTTTGGGGGGACATTTTATTATCTTTCTTACAAAATCCGAGACCAAGCGTTTCACATTGCAACACAAGCACCGGTAACCATAACAGAATGAACAGCCAGCAGAGGAGAGGATGGCGGTGTTTCAAACCCTCCCGGCCGGCGTGTAGAGCTCATTCCTGGGCTGGAGCCGGCCCTCAGCACCCCGCCACAGGCTCTAACAGATGCTGGCGGTGTTTCATATATTTCCAAAACGTAATACTTGTTTGTATCTTGTACAGCCAGCTAGCCTTTATTCTGGACTCAGTACAATTTACCAAAAGTAAAGAGACATTATACAGATGAAGTAAGCACAAGATAACTTACTGGAAGACACAGAGTTATCATCAGAACCAGAACAAGAGCCTGATAACAGTCATGTGAAAATAACAGTTAAAAAGTATGTATGTATAATAGAAATAAAAATATATTAGAATTAGTGTAACTCACTGTGATCCAAACAATAAATCAGCCATAGCTGATTAGTAAATATGACATGAGGTTTGGGAGTTTTTAAGTTTCATTCTTTTATTAAATTTTTTTTCCTCCATAGCCATTTGGATCATTGGGGACAGCTGAGTGAGGCGTGGTGCCCAGAGAGCTGCAGAGACAACCTTGGCCTCCCTGACGTCTGTGTCTCCTGGTTCGGTTGGGGCGGACCATCGACATACATACATGTGCCGACACTGTGCCCTGTTTTATAAAATGTAGTGTTAAAAATAAATGCTTTTGCTCAATTACTGGAATTTCTTTGGTTAAGACAAAAGTGAGGAATAATCATTTACAAGTTATTTGTACAACAGGCCCATTTTAAATCCCAACAGTTTCTTAGCAGACAATAGAAATGTGTTCTTTACTGACTTTACTTGGTTTGAAAATCTTACTAAAATAAACTTGAGTGCCGTATTGCAAAACCCAATCATACTTGTTATGTAAACATTAGCTTTGAAGATATTTTTTACAGATATATATTTGTGTGCAACAAAAACCAAACTTAAATAATTTGTCATTCTTTATTGAAAAACAACAAAATACAGGTATACAGAAGTGTGGGAAAATGATAATGTGAAAGTATTGCACTATAAATGAAGTGAGATGAGATGAAGGTGAGATGAAGGTGGACGCCAGCGGGCTGGACGCCGGACGAGGAAACCTGGAGACGGATCGCTCAGACAGGAAGGGAAGAGCTTCCTCTTACCTTGATGGAATTAAAGTTAGCCGTCGTCTGAACGCCCAACCGTACGGTCTGAGGTCAAAGGTCACAGGAAACACACCAGTCAGCAGTCATACAGATGCATAAAGATAACTGTAGCCATGGCAACCAGCTGACATGTCCCCACTTTCACCAGCACCTGGTGCCTGCCGGGTCACCTGAATTCCTGTGTGATGTCAGCACGGTCGGCCGTGACTGCTGCCATCAGAGGTGACCTCTGATCAGCTGAATGAACTCACCTTCCAGGGTGACGCCGTGTTAAGAGTCGGCTTCATCCTGTAAACAAACAAACAAACAAATGAGTGGTAACAAAAACACCACGTCTGGTTCTGGTTGAGGCGGAGGACAACATGCACCTTTCCAGGAGCAGAACCCAGATGTTCTTGTTGCTACAAACAGAGACGAGCAGAGTTAACAAACCAGGAAGTGAGAGGGACCAGCTGCTGCAGACAGGTGACGCTCACCTGAGCCTGAACCATAGGAGCCTCCTCAGCCATCAGACCTTCTGACTCCAGTTCAGATGCCACCTTGTTGATGTCCCTCAGGCGGGACTCGTTGGCCTTCAGGTCCTGCAGGACAAAAGCACCTGCTGATTATCTTGTTGCTGTCGGGTTAACAGGTCTGGTGTTAGAACGTGGTGGATAAGAATGTTCTGACGGGCCGAGGGCTCTGAACTCACCCTGCAGGACTGGGCCTGCTCCTTCAGGGCCTGGATGCTGCTGCCATAAGCCGACAGGTCCGACATCAGGGCCTCGTGCTTCTTCAGGAGAGCCTGTGGAGCAGAACATCAGAACCTTCAGCTCGTCTGACACAAGTGGAGCTTTCTCGCAGCGATGGTCCAATCGGATCCGCCACTGTAAAACAAACCCTGCTCAGTTCACCGCAGACGCAGCTCTGCGGGTGTTTAGTGGAAAAGCGTGAGCCTTCTGCCGGCTGCCACGTGTCATGGCTGCTCTGCAGCGGGAACACACATCACAGCTTGTAAACCGTTTGAAATAAGAGCGCCGGGAACACGTTTGTCATCACTTCCTGTGCGAGGCCAGCACTTCTACCCCTAACCCATGAGACGCTCAAACGAGCAACGATGTCTGGTAGACAACCGAAGGAAATGACAAATACAGAAACACTAATTATGAAGGACTGGAAAGAGAGCAAAGAAAAGCGATTGGAGTTTCTCAGGAAGGGACTTCCATACCTCGGCCAAGTCCTCGTCTTTCCCTTAGTCTGGACTTCCAACGATGGGCTCCTTCTCCCTCATCCAGGACTCGGCCTCATTAGCATCCGCAAAGTACTGCTGGGCCTGCAGAGAGTCCTCCAGGTCCTGCCTCCTCTGGGACGCCTTGGCCTTTAGCGTGTCCCAACGTCCATGAAGCTCTGACAGCTTAGTCTTCACCTCCTCACCAGCGAAGTGACCTGGACCCAAAAAAAGTGAGCCAGAACCTGCAGACACCTCAGAAACATGTCAGGACCAGACCTGCTCTACCTTCCTCCACCATGGTCTCTCCTTTCTGGGTGACAGCCTTGATGCGAGGTTCATGACCTGTGATCTCAGCCTGCAGAGCCTGGTGCTTCTTCAACAGGTTCTGGACACCAATCAGGTCCTTCCCTGAGGACACATGTTAGAGTTCAGCATTATGCAGTAGACAGACCAGTTTAACCCAGGGGTTTCTTTCTTCTACAATCTGCTCTTTAACTGTATTATTTCCTGCTATTTCAGCTGTTAACTTTATTTTTTCTCCAAGTGTTTTTCTCCCCAGAAGAAGCTACAACGATGTTCTGCTGAGCTGTGGTGGCCTCATGGAGGGGGCCATCGGCTAGCACACTGCTGCTAACCACTTAAACATTCTCCCTCTCCTGATAGTAACATTTTACTTTCTTTGATGTTGGATGTGCTAATACTAGTTTACCCGTTTAATTATAGATTCACTAGGATAAATACAATAAAGTTTATCTCTTGCCAAATAGAATATTTACTGTGGCGAGCCCGTGAAGAGGTGTAGGAGAATGCGACAAATTTGTCTGTTAAAAAGTCTGTTATGTACAAAAAACACAATATCATCACACTATTTTGGACCGATACATGACGGTCAGGTCCAGCTTGGGGAGAAAATATGACACGTCTTTCAGGATGGACTTCATCTTTGGTAGCTGGCGAAGCCGGGAAAAGCAGGATCTAACCACCTGGCTAATGTGGGAGTCCATCCGCATCTCTGGGTCCAAAACCACCCCCAGGTTAGTGATGGTTGGCTTCACTAAGCTGCAAAAACAGGGTTGCAGGACAGGACTAACTGCAGTGGGAAAGGGAGGAACAAATATTCCAGTTATAAATATTAAATATTTGAACAAATAAATATTTGTTAAAAGGAAGAAACTGATGATGACTTTAAGATTAGAGGAATGGAACCAACGATGGCCCTTTGTATCAAATTTGGATTAAAAAAATAGCTCATGATTTTATTTATGGATGGAATAAAAATACAGGTTGTAAGCATCTTCTCAGTATCTTCATGTTGCACGACTTTCCACAGCAGAAGGACACAAAAACTGCCAGAATTATGATTAGAAAGATTTACGTTTTAATCTCAGAATCCCAACTTTTCCCAGAATCTTCACATTATTCTATGAATTCAGAGAAAATATACATTTTTCAGAGGTCTCGCTCCCCTGTTGTGGATATTTCTCAAAATTCAACCATTTTTTCTTTTTAAAAGCTTTAGTAAGAGTTTGGACTCTAAACAAGTTTTACTTTGCAGACTGCTTGTCTAAACCTTCATCAGATCTGCTCATAATAAAACATTTGGGTTATATTTAATGCCCAGGAAGATGCTCTTCCTGGGCATTAAGTTATCAAAAACAGATAAAAGTATTTTTTACCATAATTTTAACTGCTATCAGCTGATAAAAATAATAAAAAACAGCCTGATCATTAAAGGGGTGTAAGTGAAACCGCGCGGATCACACAAACCATCATGCTGTCTATATGACTTTGAAAATATATAGTTTAATTACAGTTTGAGTTATTTGACATCTGTATAATGTTTATTATTTTGTTTTTTTCCCCTAAATGCCTAACGTTTTAGTTTTACATGAATATTAGTCATTCATCACAATACATAAAGTTACACATTTTAAATTTTAATAGGGGAAGACTGCAGGAGGGAGCGGTAAAATACAGAAATCCCCAGCAAAAACAAGAAACTTTACGAGTCTGATGAAACCCGCTGGAGTTCCTTCAGCAGGCCTGGTGGCAGCTACAACGACCCAGTGGCTGTGCTTGGTCAATGTTATCGAGCTCAGTCCGGCTCGGCCGTGAACGAGCCGAGGCGACATCCTGCTCTGCTTAAGAAGAGGTGTTATTTTCCGCTTCAGAAGAAGCGTCCGTGTTTTACGCTTTCTCAGAGACATGTCACGTTGCTAAGTTGTTAGCGCCGCGCGCTAACACGTCAATAGTGCAGCATAGCCTGCTGGAGGTTTTAAGGGTTCAGATGAAAACACCCTACCACTCAGGCTGCTTACACATCGATATTAAGTTGTCGCTGTTGCGCTCACGCCGTAATACAGTATTAGATGCGGTTAAAGTCAGACATGAAAAACTCCACGAGCGGTCAGACCGCGCAGCAGCTAGGCGCAGCAAGTAGGCGCCAGATCGGTCAGGCTGCCCGGCCTGACCGCTGGGGATTACCGGATGGAAGAATGGACACAGAAGTCTCCCTCTTAGCGCTCCGTCATATTTCAACCCATTTTTATCTTAAATGCACTGGGTTTTACCCTATTACCCATCTAAATATGCCCTATTAATTATTTTACCGTATTTTACATTTAAATTTCATGGTTAAACAGTACATGCTACATGTTAAACTGATAGTTAGCTAGCTACTTCGGTAAACTCAGCTAGTTTAAAGGTGGCAGTGACATAAAATACGAATATAGATTTTAACTTACCGAAAAAAATGAAGTGGAGACTCCTTGGACGCTCTATTAGTGCAATTAATACCACTGCAAGTCATTTTGTCCAACAATTGCACCAATAATATCCAAAGAAGAATACACAAACACAGAGACTCAAAATGCCGGAGCAGTTTCCAAGCCAGACCGAGGCTGTACTGAGGCCTTTCCACGGAGCTAGCTCTGTGGTCACGTGGGTCTGAGGCGGCGGTCACGTGTGTCGGATGCTCATTAATTATACAGAATTTTAGGCTTTCAATACACTTAAACAGAAGAGTTAGAAAAAAATTCACCCCCCTCAGAGTTGTCATGAGTATAAACTAGATAATTTAGACAAAAAACATGTTTTGGCACCAGGCTGTAAACATGTTTATTTCTGCTGTGAAATCGGCATTTTTAACATGGGAGTCAATGAGGATTTGCTCGCTTCTGGCACCAGCCCCCAGCGGATGAGGGTGGAACTGCAATTTTTCTTACTTCCGGGACGGGACCATTTTCTGAGCGGCATTGTGGGGGCTTGGTCCGAATCCAGGGGTAGGATGCTTGTGAGTGCGCATTTTGAGGTCGATGACGTCAAAGCGCAGCGACGAGTACTGTCCGAATTCCAAGAATCCTCATTCTCGCGTCCTCAAACGCGTCCTCGCTCCACCCACATTTCGAGGATGGGTCTGATGGATCCTCACGGGAGCAAGGGTATCCCAGCATGCTTTGCACGCCGGCCGCTGGACTCGACACTCGCAACAACGGCAGACGGAGCGGGACAGCAGTACAGCTTAAAATGTAAGTTAGTTAAAAAAAATAGCGGTCAAAAAAAGAAAATACGTGTTTGGGCACTTTTAGTTTGTTTTTTATATACGATCTAATACCGAAAATTGTTTTTTTTAATGTAATTTAAGGCTAAAACATGCCCCACCGAAAACCAGCTTGAATGTTTAATAGGAAAAACCCACCGTAAACTAGCTTGATCCCAGCAGGCTTTTAAAAAGAAAATAGCGATAGAAAACTAAGCTGAAAGCGGTTCTGTTTATAGACATTTGTCGTTTGTATAAGTACATTTTAAGCAGAAATCAGCGAGAACGAGCTTGTATGGTGGTCCCGTCATAATTCCCGTGTGTGTGTGTGTGTGTGTGTGTTTGTTTATTTAGCGAATAAAGCTTCTCATCATTTGTTTTAAGGTTAACACCCCACCGTAAACTTGCTTGAAAGTCTAATAGGAAAAAACTCACCGTAAAAGAGCTTGCATCTTATGTAATCATGTAACGAACGACTAAAATAACGAAAACTAAGTTTAATGTTTATTTAAGTTAATTTTTAAGAAACCACATTACTGATTTAATGTTTTTAATTTCATTTTAGGCGGAAAAAACAGAACACAATTTTCATCTCCCATGTTGATAAATTAAAATATTGTTTATTGCATGTTTTATCAACTATGATTTATAATCTGACTTTGTTCTTCTATTCCTCTCTATTCTCATCCAGAACCAGTACCTTTAAGGAGCATCTGTAATTTCATTATGCCCACAGTGTTCTCTGTTGTTAAATGACAAAGCCTTGTAATTCTAATTCCCTTTGTCTGTAGGACTGCAAGTCTCCTGGGTCGGGAGAGGGAGTCAGCGGAAAGCCCACTGCTGAAACCTGGCCCTGGTTTGTCCCCATGGACGAGGTGTTGGGACAGAGGCCTTCCACTATGCCTCCTGTCCTTATTGCTTCCATTCTCGAGGACACTCCAGGGCCAAGTGCAGCAGTGGGTGAGACAGAGTACAGGGAGAGTGGTGGAAGGAAGCCGGAGTCCTCATCAGGGAGAAAAAGGAGAAGGGCTAATGAGCTCCTTGACCTGATCAGGGAGGACATGAGACAACAGAGGGAAGCGGAGGAGAGGAGAGAAAGAAGGATGGACAGATTTTTAGCATTGATGGAAAGGATGGCAGAGAAATGGGGTTTTTTTTCTTTTAGTTTCTTCTGGTTCAGGTTCTATATGTGTTTGAATGTTTTTGTTATTTGTTTAAATGTAATAAATTTTCTATTAATTGATAACTCTTTTTTGATCATTAACAGTTTTATTATTCAGTTTTTAACAAGTAACAACATAGTAAATAAATGGTAAGGGAACACTGTAAGGAATAAAAGTAAAGATAAAAGTAAAATATATACAGTAAACTTGGAAAGCAGGGAGTCTTTGGTGGTGTTGCTAAATCTACTAAACATGGATCATCGAGGTGGATGAAGTGCAGGAACCGAGATCCGTGGCTGAACGTTTCTGGTTGGCAAGTGGAACATCAGACAGAGTGGTCTGCAGAGGGTGCTTCTGGATGCCTCATCTCACTGTCCACTGCATCGTCCATCAAAAGGGTTTGCTGGGCTGGCTCAATCGACGGCTGTCACATCACTAACATTCAGATATATGCAAAAAAGGAGATCATGAGTATAATACTTGTAACTCTAGCAGATAACAGGACTAAATGATTTTTAAACTAGAGATTCCTACGTAAATTACTTGCCTGTTAACAGTAATTGTGATCTGGTGGTACTTCCTCCAGAGCAGACACCTCAGCAGAAAGTTGGTCCCGCCAGAGGTCACCACTGACTGCCTCCAAACCAGCCTCCCCCTCATCTTCTGGAGCATCATCCTCCAGTTCATCGTCCTGCACCACAATGTCACCAGCACTGAGGCAGATGTTGTGCAGGATGGTGCATGCTGTGTTGACCTGTAACAGAGATAAAAATTTAATTTATATTTCATTCCCAAACAAAGATTACACCCAAAGTTTATTTCCACTTTGTGTTAACTTACATGAGGTACAAAGGTGTGGTGGACCTCCAGCGCTTTCAGGAAGATGGTCCTGAACCTGGTCTTCATCATTCCAAAAGCACGCTCGATGATGCAGCGTGCCCTGGAATGATGGCTGTTGAAGCGCTGGGCTCCTACACCTTGAACCACCCGTTTGTAGGGGGTGATGAGGGGGAGTGGATGTTGGAGGCATAGGTACCCTCCATCCGCGAGGATGAAGTGCCCTGGAGGAGGAAAGGCTGACTGCCTGTACAGTGGGCTGTGCCAAAGGACCCTGGAGTCGTGGACCGACCCAGGCCAGCCCACATAGGTGTCGATAAAGCGGCCCTGATGGTCACAAACTGCCTGCAGGATGATAGATGGGAACAGTTTCCTGTTTCTGTAGCACTGACCATCAGGACCGCTCGGAGCCTTGATCCGAATGTGACAGCCGTCGATCGCACCTGCTGCTTTCATGAAAGCTCTGTGTCGAGCCAGCCCAGCAAACCCACGAGACACAACCTCCATCTCCTCTGGGGTTTTGGGGAGGTGAATGACCTGGTGGAGGATTGCGACCACATCCTCCGTGACTCGATGGACGATGTCGTGGACAGTTGAGCGAGGCATCCCAAATACTCTTGAGACCACCCTGTAGGATGTTCCACTTGCCAACCAGAACAGAAACACCAGGGTCTCGATTGTGGCACCCCAACCATGTCGCCGATCTTGGTTCAGGAGATTTAGCAACACCACAAAAGACTCCCTGCTCAGACGAAAATCTGGCCTGGGATCTTCCTGGTTAAAAAAAACCGGTCCAGGACTGGCACACTCATGTTAACCCTGCAGTACAGGGGTCTGTTCTGTTAAAAGAAAAGTAGAGAACAATAAAACAATTTAAAAAAACTGTATAAATGCTTGAGATTTTTAGAAGAGAGCTAGGCATTATTAGGCATAAGTTGAAAAGGACAATACACATTAAACACATTGTAATGCTACTTTTACTATGAAATTTATGCACAGAACCAAGCATTATGATCAAATACAAACTTCTAAAATGTCATTCCATTAATTATTTTAGATGAATATAGGTTAAATTAACTATATGCATGTTAGTCTACTCTATACTAATGTGTATATTCAGCCACATGTCTTTCTGTTGCTTAAAATATAAATGAAACTAGCACTAAAGTTAACATGTAATGCCTGAAAGCTGGTTCACTAAACAAAAAATTATTTTACCTGGATATGGCTGCTTCTCAGCCTTAAATACAAAGGCCGGTGACGTTTACTAAGCAGTCGCAGCTCCTCAAAAACCAAAAATAAAAGGGAATACTGCTGTGGATCCATTTTCACCTCTGACTAGCTTGTTAGCTTGTTAGCCTGTTTGACGCCGTCACGGTAGCTAAGCAACTGGACCTGGGGGCGGGAATAAAAACGAGGCTAGTACTGTCCGAATTCAGAGCCGCTGACTTCCGGTTTTAGCGGTCTAGCAAGGACCCAGTCTTGCTAGACCGGCGAGGACCCGTACTCACAAGCATCCTACCCCTGGATTCGGACACAGCCCTAATGGCTACTAAAACAGAATAAAAACAGAAAGAAGTTGCCTTGCTTGGACTGATGCAGGATTTAGGAAACACCTCCGCCTCTTTTCTTAACTTGGAAAAAAAAACTTCCAGACAACAACGGAGTCCGTGTCGCAGGCATTTTTCAGAGATCGTCTCTGCTGCAGCTGCCCGGTGGCACCGGAAAGTTTACAAAAGTTGCTGTAAGCTATATTTTTAACATTTACGTAACATCTGTGCAGCGCTGAAAGCACCAGACAGAATAATTCTGTGCACTAACAGTAGTTTATGAAAGTAGCCAGACAAACGAGAGGCACCCGGCTGCCGCTGGGAGAACGCTCCGTGTTCTCACTACTCTGTAAACAATCACAAACAATGTGTCTTAAAGTTGAAAACAGAAGTTTAAGTTAAAACAGAAACACTCTGAATCTTTTCTGATGATTTTCTAAACAATTCTGTTGGGGAATTATATGTTTCTGAGACGAGTCACTGTCTAAACATCACATGCATTACTATCATTAAGCAGCGAGGTGTGTTGAAGCTGTCATCAGCTAAGGGGTGGATGCTTAAGTGCATCAGGAGCAGCGAGGAATGAGGAAGTTGTGATCAGGCTGGAGATCACACCAGATTCGCTGCTGCAGGCGTGAATCTGCGGGTCTGCAGCATCCCCTTCTTAACGTGACATCAGGACTTCCCATGTAAGGAAGGTCCGCTCACCTGTTCGTTAGATCATTATTTCCTCGCCATGATCTTTTATCATCCCATCATCCTCCAGTCATCCAACTGGAACCATTTAGTGTTCCTGATCATTCTCAGAATATGCCATGCCTGCTCTGGTGTTAAAAGTTAGTACATTTAAGTCCTAGATCATATTTGTGCCTGTTCTACTGTCATTTTGAAGGATTATTATTTATATGTGTGTTTTTACTACATTATGAGTAGAAATGCTAATAAAAACTCCCCATTATACAAACAAGTGAAATTGGAAAAATTAGAATCTGGTGCAAAGTCAAATTTATTTCAGTAATTCAACTAGACAGAGAGACTATTTAAAGGCTCAGGAACCCTTTGCAAGTGTTTTCTATTTGTAATTATAAATTTTAGTTGATTCGGGTTTTGTTTCATATCACACAGTGACATTTGAATAATTAAAATGTATTTTTTATTAAAAGCTTTAGTTTACAGTAATAACCATGTCTAATGTTTGATTCTCTATCTCATAATTTTAATTAAAAGTTTTACTTTGAGAGCACATTTTCCTGAACGATTAAAATGTGATTAATTGAGATTAATTAATTACAAAGCCTGTAATTAATTAGATTAAAATTTTTAATTAAGTCCCAGCCCTATAGTTAAAACTCCTCATTGGGTTTTCTTAAGGATATGGGTATGTCTCAAATCAGTGCAGTTGTTGAATATTCTTACATAAAATGCCTACCATTA
This sequence comes from Nothobranchius furzeri, assembly GCF_043380555.1. NCBI lineage: Eukaryota > Metazoa > Chordata > Actinopteri > Cyprinodontiformes > Nothobranchiidae > Nothobranchius > Nothobranchius furzeri. The sequence goes on from NC_091741.1 coordinate 78,577,895, forward strand.
ACAAAATACCCTTTAGTGCCTGTGTTTTCAATCTGACTAGTAATCATACTATTTGGACTGGGATAAATAAATTGTTGCTTTGTAAAATAGGGAATCAGATACCTCCCACTAGTGTTCCTACTTGAACCACAAAAACTGTTTAATGCAGTTTCTGGTCAACAGAGAGCTACAGAGTGCTGCCCAATGTGACATTGCCCAGGTTTATGACTGAAGAATCAATGAAACCAGTTTGAAATGGTTCTGGTTAGATGTTGACTTTTTAAGTTATATTTGGCTCAATCTGATGTTTACTATTGCATTTTGTACTATCATGTGTAGTAAATAAAAACATGTCTTCTGTAAATGTAAGCTAGTGCCTATAAACACATTTTCTATATTTTTGTCTGTGTTTGCATAGAGTGAATTTCATTTCATATGATGTCACCAGAAAATGCAATATTCTTTATTGTTTCAAGGTAATATTTATTCTAAGAAATGGTTTCTTGTCATTCAAAAAATAGTAGATACACAGAGATGAAATCAAGAAAAGCTCGTTGATATGCTGAAATCCCCACAACCAAGGTTCATGCTCATTGAGAACAACTGCTACCTATTATTTTGCTGTTGAATTAACCTTCTGAATGTATTCAATCTTAATCAAGTATCTTATACTTAGCATGAAGTCATTGGCACAGTAAACATAGTTCTCTCTGTAGATTGTGTGACCTCCCAAGTTCATCGTCACCAAATAGGCATCCGTCTGAACATGTTTGAATATTTCCAGGGTTTGACCAATAGAAAACAAACAACTCCCGTGAGAAATTTCCCATGAGTGTTTTGTTGTCCATTTCTGAATGCAAACATACTGCCTGTTTCTCAAACACACCTAATTACGCAGACGTACATGCTTTTTTTTTTTACAATTGTCAACAAACTGGCCTTGTTTTCTATGAGAATTATTTCCCTCATCTGTGTTTCTCTTTGACACTTTTTGTTTTTCTCTGCCTGATTCTGACAAAGATAATGTTACACCACTGAACACAATCACCACCCTGCGCCTTTAACTTTTATTAGTCTCTATGAAGCTACAGAGCCTTCTGGTCTTTGATAGTCGGGCTCCATCTTTTCCTTGCCTCCAGTTTCCTTTCAGTGCTGGTTTGGTGTCTGGTTCTGCATGGTCCAGGTGGCTCTTGACAGACCAAATGAATGACTGATTAAATAATTAAGAAGCATATAGGAGTAGGGTTGGGCATCGAGCAACGATTGGAAACGATTCCAACTGTTCATTTTTCCCGGAATCGCTCAATGTTTTTAATTTCGATTCCTAGTTTCGATTTCTAGGATGCTGACTGGAAGAGGAATCCACGACCGATCTCTGTGAAAAATAAATGTGATATGCAAATTGTTATCAATGCTTTTCAGAGCTGATCACACCAGCTGTCTGTGTGCAGCACCGAGTCCCCCCTCTCCTCACCCGGTGCGCTGCGGCCAAATATAAACAAACGCATCTGCCGGACTTTTACTCCGTAATGTAAACTTTAATTCCTGCAGCGTAGAGGAAACTTGTTAAAATATGTCAACATGGTGGATTTAATAGAAACTTTAAAGAACAAACTCTGGTGTGAGGTAGTGTTGCCAACTTAGCGACTTTGTCACCATTTCTAACGACTTTTCAGACCCCATAACAACTTTTTTTCAAAAAAGCGCCTAGCGACAAATCTGGCGACATTTCTGACCCCCTCAGCTATTTTGACTACAACTTTGTAGCCGACTTTACCTGCAGATTAGAGATGCAACTGAAGCGACAGGACCGTCCTTCCTTCCAGAGGATCAGAAAGAAAATTATCTGTGCATGTGCGTGCAGCATGATCACGCTATCCCCATAGACCAATCAAACCTTTTGTGGGTTTTCAATTCAATTCAAGTTTATTTATATAGCGCCAAATCACGACAAGAGTCGTCTCAAGGCACTTCACATAATAAACATTCCAATTCAGGTGAGTTCATTAAGCCAATCAGAAATAATGTTTCCTATATAAGGAACCCAGCTAATTGCATCAAGTCACTGACTAGTGTCAGTGACTATACAGCAATCCTCATACTAAGCAAGCATAAAGCGACAGTGGAGAGGAAAACTCCCTTTTAACAGGAAGAAACCTCCAGAGAATCCTGGCTCAGTATAAGCAGCCATCCTCCACGACTCACTGGGGATCGAGAAGACAGAGCAGACACACACACACACACACACACACACACACACACACACACACACACACACACACACACACACACACACACACACACACACACACACAGACAAAGTAATGTGTCTATAGTTATATTGTGATTTCTTAGTAAATGTTCTATTTGGTGAGAGATAAACTTTATTGTATTTATCCTAGTGGATCTATAATTAAACAGATAAACTAGTAGTAGCACATCCAACGTCAAGGAAAGCAAAAAGTTATTATCAGGAGAGGGAAAATGTCTAAGTGGTTAGCAGTGAACGCTTTGAACTGAAGTTAAGATGACGTGGGCATAGTTTTATAATTTGGATGTTTTGATTCACGGTTGAATCAAAAAGGGACAGATTTACCAAGCACCAACAAAACCACGCCTCGCATCAGATCTGGAAGGTTCTGATTGGATCAGAAAAAGGAAATGTGTCATGTGATTTAACATTACGTGGATGAGAATGTGTAGTGCAGCTAGTTTAAAGTTATATTACTTATTAAAATACTACTGATCATAAACATTGTCATTTCAAACATTGTCATTTCACAGATTGGTTCACATTTTATTATTGGACTAACACTTTAGCTTTTTTAAAATAGAGAAATGGTTCTTCTGATTTATTTAAAAGAAAGAGTCCTTTGTCTTCATTCTTCTCTTGAGCTGGAAAGGAAGAAACAGTTTAGAAGCAAATGCATGAGACCTTGAGCAATATTTCATGCAGCTTAGTTCTGTGTCAGAAACTTCTGGTTTTGCTTTGAGCAGAGCAAAACAGAGCAGGGCCTTTTAGGTCAGACATGGACAATTCATCACGCTACAATGCCAACACACAAGAAAATAGTTTGTGGAGGTTGCTCAAGTTAGTAAGAGAATGTCTTACCTGGCATTCTTTAACAAGGTTCTCAACAGGTTCACGCAGGTAGATCAGAGATTTGAGTACAGCCTCTCTTTTCATGGTGATGCCAACTGTCTGAGTAAGAACAATTGCTATTAATAACAACTTCACTCATAGCCACAAAATAAATATCCAACAATAAATCCCACTAAACCTTATGTCCATACCTCATCTAAAACTTCCATCTGCTCTTTCACACATCCTCCGTTGCTCCTGATGACCTGTAGCAGTTTGGTAGAATGTTTATTCAGCTGTGCCAAAAACATTGCCTCCAACAGAACTGTTGTTACTCGCAGGAACTCAGCATTGATTTGTAAAATAACAAGCACACACACAGAACAAAAATATAAAATCCTTACACATTTGATCACACTGCTTGAAGATCAGCTTTTTAAATGTATAATTAACATTATTAATTCCCTCTCTTTTACAAAACCTCTTCAATCTTCAAACAACTGCATGGAATGATTTTATGAAATGTTGGTGAATGTATATGTTTGAAATAAAGTGAACTGAACTGAACTGAATCCAACAGCTTTCCATGTTTTGCATGTGCATGGGCAGTGCTCATACGTGCAAGGACTGAGCATGGCCCCGCCCATAGTGTTGATGATCATGTTTGTAATGTTTTAGACGTTCAGATCTTCTTGAACATGAATTATCAGTCTACATTTCCACATGCATGGATAACTGAGGAAAAACACGGATAACTGAGGAAAAACACAGTGGGTGAGGTGTAAGGTAAAATTATTGGTGGATGATCTAATTGTCAAATGCTCTAAAGAAATTGTACAAAGAACTCACCTCAAATTGATATATGTAGCGTCATGATGGCCTTATATTTGTGACCCAAAGGTCACACTTTCCCAGCTGGGTCGAGCTGGGTCGTGCCGTATCTTTTGCTCCACAGATTACCCATCAAGAGCCGTGAAGTCTGCAAAACATCATCTTTATCTGGCTGCTGTTCCGTTCCAAGATGAAGAACACTAAGATTTTAAAATAATAATTTTAAAATAATAATTTAATTAACTGTTTTACTGTTTATTACAATCATCATAAATAATCATCATGGTTCAGTATAAATGCATTTAAATTACTGAAATGACTTATTATTCTTTGGGTTAATAATAATTATTATTCATGATAATCAGTGATCGTCAACCAGAAGGTCACTTGCACGTGTACTCCTCATGCAGAGGGCTGTATCCAGGGTAAAGGTTAACCACCTCACATGTCTTTACTCCATAACATCAAGCTTTCTGATGCTGAGAGGGTGTGTTCTGAGGTTTTGTTAAAACCAAATCTCCGCAGCTGAACATCAGTTTTTGAACCATACCAGAGGACGAGGGATGGCCGCCTAAGCCTCTACTAAGCTGTTCTGTCACGCCGATAGAATTGCTCTGAATAAACGCACCTATTTCCAGCTGACGTGAAACTCCTTCAGAGTTATTGATTTTGAGACGCAAATAGTTTCATCAGTCGTGTGACCCACGGAGACATCTCAGGACCGATTTGAGACGCACCGAGGTCTCTCTACCAACCTCGTGCCCGGAGGAAACAATCTCCCTGACATCTCGGATCCACGGAGGGTCTCCGGAACTGGTTGAGGTAGACATTGTCCGACAGATGGCGTCCGATGATGTTCTCTCTAAGGCTGTGTCTCAATTCAGGGTCTGCATCCTTCGAAGGACCCAGTCTACTCGGCCGACGTGGGCTGGATCCTCCGTCGGCCGAGTAGACCGGATGTTAACGGCTGTTAATTTGGACAGGCCTAGCCTTCATGAATTACCGCCACTCCCTCGGCGAACGTTCCGTCGCCTAGCAACCGTGGAACCGCTGAGCAGAAGGGAGAAGGAACTTTAAACGATGGAGCTCGAAGTTTTATTTAGCTTTTTAATCATTTCCTTGACTGTTGGAGAGCTAATTCTGAGAAAATACTTTCGACAAGCTGAGCCTGAGCAAAGATGTGATAATAGTTTTTAATACTTTCTAAGGGTCTTAATTTGACCAAAACCGATTTATCACCTTTTAAGCCTTTTCAAGACCCAGCGGATACCCTCTAGTAAACAATTCTCATTTGTAAACAAAAATAAAATTCAAGAGTTTAGTGCAGAACTCATTTTATTTAGATATTTATTTTATATGTACATGTTTAATCTTTATTAACGGTTTTTTCTAGCAAAGTAAAAAGCTGTCAAAGTTCTCCCTTCTCTCCTGTGCTCTGCTGCTCTGCCTCCCTCTGCAGCCTCATGTCCTCCCTGATCAGCTCCAGAAGCTGGTCATCGCTGTCACCTTCCCCTGGATGCCAATTTTCTCCAGAATAGTCTTAACAAACATGTAAGAAAAGAAACAGGAAGAGAAAAGAGGACAATGGGTTATTCCTTTCATGTTTTCGCAGAAAAAATAAACTGAAACCCGTTTTTAAAATATGAGATGTTATTGTACCTCCATGCCACAGCCGCCGAATACTTTGCTCCAGTGAACATGTGGTCCATCTCCGCCCTAAGCTTAATAAATTCCCTGGTTTTCTCTTGTACCTAAAATACAAACTTATATTAAAATCAGGGAAAACGTAGCGGGAGAAGTACGACACCGAGCGGCCGAACATACGAGCCGAGACTGCAATACAAGCACTTTTACTGTAACATTTCTAACTAGAATAACGTTCATGTATCACAAAAAGTCCTTAACCTAACAATTTAAGTTTATACTGACATTTATGTGCGCAATCCTCTCCAACAGCTCCCGCTTCACTGTCCGCCATTGTTTTTAAAAGTTTTTCTGCCGGCCGGCCTGCAAGGCATCTTGGGAAATGCTACCTATTGAAGGATACACCGGACCATCTTTCATTCAGGCGAAAAGAAGGCCGGATATGTCGACCACATTTGAAGGAGTCTTCGAATTGGGACAGGCCTAGTCGCGGCGCTGTGACGTAACCGGCCGACGAATCCGGCCGACGTAGGATGCAGATCCTGAATTGAGACACAGCCTAAGAGACAACTGAGTTAGCTGCAAAACAATTTTCCACCCGGAACGCGCTTCTCTCTCTGAAAGAAATCTTCTGAGATATCATTCACGCATCCAAACCTTGCATTCCACCTTAGTTTTCCATCCAGACACAGGTTTGTTTAATAACAAGTTTTAATATCAAGCTGTTTCAAATTGTCAGTTACAAATTGTCATTTCAAATAGTCACTTTTAAAAGTGTTCGTAATAAATTCTTAACTTTTTAAAACCTGACTCTTCTTTGAAATGAAACACAGAATGGTGTATATTGTGGTTATTGAATAAGAAAAGATTCCTTTAAACTTCTGATTCAATAAATAAATTTTTGCTATTAAATTTAATTATCTTAAATTAAACATTAATCTTTGGATTAAAATATGGACCAAGACAGTTGGTGTATGAACTTCTATCAATTGCATTAATATCCTATTTGTGCATAATTTAAGTTTATATGCTAATGTCCGGTCTTTTCTCGGGATCTAACTAAATTGAAGCAAACAGTGTTAAATCCTTGTATGTAGTTTAACCACGCTACAGATAGAACTTCCAATTAGTTGCACAGCTTTCCTGGTGGAAAGAGAGAGAGACAAAAAAAATTATATCTACATTTTTTTTACAAATGTAATAAACACAAAGAACATGATTCTGCATCCTTCTCCTGTGTCCACACCTTGGCTGCACCTAGAAATCCTGTCCTTAAAGGTCATGAACAGAATCTGTGACAAAGGGCAGCCTTGGCGGAGTCCAACTCTCACTGGGAACGAGCCAGACTTACTGCCGGCAATGTGGCCCAAGCTCTGACACCGGTCAGTAACCTAACAGCCCATATCAGAGGGCCTGGTACCCCATACTCCCGGAGTACCCCCCACAGGGCCCCCCGAGGGACGCGGTCAAACGCCTTCTCCAAATCCACAAAACACATGAAGACTGGTTGGACAAATTCCCACGAATCCTCCAGGATCCCCCTAAGGGTATAGAGCTGGTCCAGTGTCCCACGGCCAGGACGAAAACCACATTGCTCCTCCTGAATCTGAGGTTCAACAATCCGACGGACCCTCCTCTCCAGAACCCCTGAATAGACCTTACCAGGAAGGCTCAGTAGTTTACACCCCGGGACTGAGTCGATCACCAGCGGAGTTTTCACCGGCCCGATCACTGATCACTGCACCCACCACCAACCCCACCCCCACCCCCCCAGTATTCTGCCCACCGATCCACAACGTCCTGAGTAGAGGTCAGCAGCACACCGTCCCCACTATAGATAGTGTTGGTAGCGCACTGCTTTCCCACCCTGAGGCGCCGGATGGTGGACTAGAATCTTCTTGAAGCCGTACGGAAGTCTTGCACCATGGTCTCACCAAACTCCTCCCATGCCCCAGTTTTTGCCTTGGCGACCACCCGAGCCGCGTTCCACTTGGACACCCGGTACCCGTCAGCTGCCTCTGGAGTCCCACAGGCCAAAAAGACCTGATAGGACTCTTTCTTCAGTGTGACAGCATCCCTAACCACCGGTGTCCACCAGCGTGTTCGGGGGTTGCTACCACAACAGGCGCCAACGATCCTAAGACCACAGCTCCAGTCGGCCGCCTCAACAATGGAGGCAAGGAACAGGGTACATTAAGACTCAATGTCCCCCGCCTCCCCCGGAACATTTTGGAAGTTCTGTCGGAGGTGAGAATTGAAGCTCCTTCTGACAGGAGACTCTGCCAGACGTTCCCAGCAGACCCTCGTGATAAGTTTGGATCTGCCTGGTCTGACTGGCACTCACTCGAGTGTCCAAGACATGCGGCCGCAGGTCAAACGAAACAACAACAAAGTTGATCATCGAGCTGCGGCCTAAGGTATCCTGGTGCCAAGAGCAACTATGGACACCTTTATGTCTAAACATGGTGTTCATTATGGTCAATCCATGACTAATACAGAAGTCCAATAACAAAACACCACTCGAATTGAGACCAGGGGGGCCGTTCCTCCCAAGCACACCTCTCCAGGTCTCACTGTCGTTGCCCACGTGAGAGTTTAAGTCCCACAGCAGAACCAGGGAGTCACCGGAAGGAGCGCTTTCCAGCACCCTCTCCAAGATCTCCAAAAAGGGTGGGTAGTCTGAACTGTAGTTTGGTGCATAAGCACAGACCACAGTCAGAACCCATCCCCCACACGTAGGCGGAGGGAGGCTACCCTCTCATTCACTGGGGTAAACCCCAGCGTACAGGCACCAAGATGGGGGCAACTAGTATGCCCACCCCTGCTCGGCACCTCTCAGTGGGAGCAACTCCAGAGTGGTAAAAAGTCCAACCCTTCTCAAGGAAACTGGTTCCAGAGCCAGAGCCATGCGTTGAGGTGAGTCCAACTATATCTAGTCGGAACCTCTCAACCTCACACACCAACTCAGGCTCCTTCCCCACCAGAGAGGTGACATTCCATGTGCCAAGAGCCAGCTTCTGTAGCAGAGGATCAGACCGCCAAGGTCCCCGCCCTCGACTACCACCCGTCACACACTGCACCCGACCCCTTTGGCCCCTCCCACGAGTGGTGAGCCCTTGGGAAGAGGAACCCACGTTTCCTCTTCGGGCTGTGCCGGGCTTTAATTTCATTATATTTAACATAAATAAAAAATGGCTAAAAACTCAGGTGAAATTTATGAAAAACTTAAGACAGGAGTCAGATGCAGAAGCATATAATTGACATTTCCCGATGATTGAGCATCATCTTGTTGTTTCTGCCTTCTAAGTGCATTGATTGGGTGAAATGTCCTAAAAGATAGTGGATGCGCACTAACGTGACAACCTGTCAACAATAAATATGCAGAAAATGCCACCACACGTTATTTGCGCAACCCCACGTTGCAATTCACAAAGCGTAGATACGTCAAAAACGGAACTTGGCTTGCTACAGACTCGCTCTTGGTTCCGTCTTGAGCGGAGCAGAAGTAGCGAAGGACCCACATGGCACCAATTTGGCAAAATACAAATGAAACATCTTATTTCAAGCATCGTGCATAGTAATAAAATACAACGATCATATCCATACGTTTTAAAAATCCATGGCATGGCAGCCCCACACACATACCGTACACCATCACCAACAAAGGGAGGAAAAAAGATGAAAGATGTCAGGAAGGATTCAAGTATTACACATACACACAATCACCAACAACGTGGGGAACAGTCAAAGACGTAACAGAACTCTGTTTAATTATCAGTTCGGTAGAGTCATTTTGTTTCCTAGCTTAGCATATTTTAGCAGTTAATGGCAGATAGTTTCAGAGCAGTAGCATGGCACAAGAATTAATATGCTTATATAAATGTAGCATACAATCTTTACTTAGGTTATAAGCTGTTGCTGACCTTTTTTTAACAAGTCTCTGTATTATTAGCTTAAATCTGACCTTTCTTCAGCAGCTGCTCCTTCCTCACTGCAGTCAAGTGAGCCGAATCTTCTGAAAGTTTTATGGTATCTCCGTTTAGTAACTTGCTTGCTGGCTGGAAAGTACTTCCATTCATGAGATATGATGAAATAACAATATCTGATAAAATTCGGTGTACTAACATTATTTAAAATACATATTTTGTTCATTTGCTCTTACCCCATTCCACGTGGACATGATTCTAAAATGAATGCTCTGACTACGATGCGAAAAAGGTCCGCCAGAACCCTGAAGAATGTGCATGTGCAAAATGGACTCAAGCTAATTGAAGTGCTTTATTCTAAATAGAAAAGTTCACTTTGTGTCCTGCTGTCAATAACATTGGATTAAAGTAAAAAAATCTAAATACCAATAAGCATATTTTCGTTTCAAATTGCAACTTCATATTTTTTCACTATTGAAATTTAAAAATAACACATCAAATGGCCAACATGTTTACTTTTTTCAGTGTACCGTGAGTGCTGTTGAATGGGAGAAATAAATGCAACACTGCTGCTGACACCTGCTTTTGTTTAGTAACTTGTGGCACTGAGGAGTAACACCACGGGCTTCTCCATGTCACTTTAGTGGACCCCAGCCACGCTCGTGTTCCTCAGAAAGCTGCGTAAACACAACCTGCACAGGGGTGGGCCGTCCCCTCTGAGGCTGAGCTGACCAAAATTTAAATGCGCCTTAACTGGGGCATGTAACTGGAAAGCTCAATAGAGTCACTGAGTGGGACTGTGTTTACCTTGTGCTGACTGATTGCAACTCAGGTAATAAGCAGCATTGATGCATTTTGAAACTTCCAATGCTAAATAAAGTCTGTGGAAATATCCCCACATTGCCTGAATTTTGGTCAGTCATGGTCTCCGACAGAGCACAGTAAAAAAAAAAACAAGGCTTCTTTGAACCACACAGCCACTCTGTCGGTTACCGGAACAGGTTAAAGCTTCTTTCCGGAGTTTTTCTCTTATCCAATGGCACCATCTAGTGGCTGACAAGTGTATCACACAAAACCGCTGTTCCTCTGTTTTTTTAAGATGGCGACTTCACGTTTCTGTTCATAAATGTGCTTTTGTAGCCGACAAAGAGAGCTAAAACACGTTGTTTTATGAGTATTATTCTCATGTCATGTTGTGTTTTCATATATATATATATATATATATATATATATATATATATATATATTTTATTTTAGAGACTTTCTAGTCTGTGAAAAGTTCATCAACTCTGCATCAGCCAAGGTATTCCTTAAATGTGAAGCGTCTAAGCGGTAGTCTAACGCTATTGGTTAGTTCTGGTCGGTGCTCAGTTTCCTATTGCATGGTGCTCTGCCGGGCAGGGGGCGTGCTTGGCAAAAAAAAAAGACGTATTGCTTATCACAGTACTCGATAAGATAATCACTTTTACGGATTTCTGACAAATCATACATAATTTCTGAAAGAGGAAAACTCCGAAAAGAAGCTTTAAATTATGGTGTACAATGACGGAATAACTTAATGATATTAATATCCATGGACGCCGTTTGAAACTGATCAGTAACGTCACTCGCTGCAGAAATGCAAAATGCTGATGTCTTAAAGGGCTGATTTTGTACAAAGACACACCGGCTGAGAGGACCAAGTCATCATTTTCTTCTATGTCATCAGCCCTCCTCCCAGAATATTTCCAGAACTCCTATATTGGAAACAGCTATTACAACACAGTGAGGTCTATTCTGTTTCCTGTTAACTAAGGGATTCTGGTTGAACTGTTGCCCAGACCAGTTGAAGATAAAAGAACTCAGACTGCTGAATTCAGTCTAACACCTTACTGCTACAATAATGAAAGTGGCTTTGCAGTAAATTTGAAGAAAAAATGTTGTTCCCTCTGTTTTGGTTTAAAAAAGCAGCTGGGAGAACTTTTTGGGTCAAAGCACACCACACGCTGAAGCTGCTCAAACAGCATCAGCACCTACTGCACAGAGACCTGCAGGTGCTTCAGCATCAGGTTCTAACCATAACAAAATTTGTGGGAAAAAATGTTTACTGCTGCCTCTTGGGAAGCAATCAAAGTTGTGAATATTTCATGAACTGCAACTGCAGGGATTTAAGTATACAGTAGATCGCAATCATGCTGGAATTGTCCAGAATAAGCAAACTTTTGACCTTTGCACATTTAAATTGCTAAAACTCCTCTTTTTTGCAAATAATTATAAATTAAAGCACATGTGCACATAAGCAAGGACTTGAGTACCAGCTGCAGGCTGATCTGGAAGACATGGACCGGATGGGGTTCGAGCTTTGTTTCAAGCTTTTTGGCTAAGAAAAGGAGAAATGGGAGCAGAAACGAACCGAAGTAATTAGGTCTGCAACAGAAGTACTCCGTTTTAGAGAGAAAACTATCTGAACAAACAATGCACTGAATGTTTTTTGCATTTTCTTTTTCTTTTTTACTGACCATAAAATATATCTAATTTAAGAAAGAGTAACAAAAGAGACAGCTGGAAGGCTGTAACTGCGAGGTAACAGTTTCATCATTGTATCACTTAGCTTCCTTGATTTAATCTGTTTATGACTGGGACGTAATCCTGTGTATTCCACGTGGGAAACATGTCATCAGCAACTTCTTCCTTCATATGGAACTTTTAACTACAGAAGGCAAGCATGAACAATGATGTTTATTGTACTTTGGAATACAAAGCAAAGCTCTTTTTTTACTTCAGAGTGATCAAAGCAGGTTTAAAATGTCAGAATTAATCACATCAGAATGATGAAACTGAGTGAAAACAAAGGCAGTACGTTTGAGCCCACGTTTAGCTTACGAAGCACAATATTCTGGTGAAAATTAAACCCTACGGTTACGTTACACCACCAACGGCCCCAATTATGAGGCTAGTGTGTCTCTGCGATGGCTCACATCCATTTGTGCAACAGTGACCGGCTTCTCTTTAGTCTAACAAAGGTTCTGTCACTTCAAAGTAGATGAAAAACACCAATGCCAGAAAAAAAGAATCTCAAGGACAATCAATAGTCTAGTTATCCAGCCTTTCTCAGACACAACATTCCGGACTAATTTGGCCGACCACGGTGTATGATGGACAATTTTCAGGCCCAATTGGTCTTCAGTGGTCATCAGAGAAAGGCTCTTATTCCACACTAGGTAATGGCTAGCTGCCTTACCGGCAATATTAGATGTCATTCAGTGGGCTGCTGTTGGGATGGTAATTACCCTTGTGCTAATGCCTGCCTACTCGCTGTCCGGTGGCTTTATGATTTCTGTGGATGGCTCCTGCGGGCCACTCTGTTTACAGTGGAAACCTCATCAGACACAGATCCTCCAGATTAGATCAGAACTCTGACCTGCATGTCCAAACAGGCTCAGCCTCTGGCTAATGACCACAGCTGGCATCAGGTGCACACACACACGCACACACACACGCACACACACACACACACACACACACACACACACACACACACACACACGCACATGACATCCAATTTGAGGGTGCAGATTCAAACACAATAAGGCTGCTTATAATGAGCATTTAAAAAAAAGTCATTTTAAGAGGATGGATACTGTTACTTTCTGGTAATTTAAGGACTGGAAACGTTTTGCCAGTATATCATAAAGAAGCAGCATGACATTTATTTTCTGAAAGTAAAAAAATGATGACTTTTCAGAAAGTGAGGATGGAATTTTTTTTTTCCTATTTGCATGGATTTCTCTGCTCATTTGCGGCAGCAGCACTGTCTGTAACATTTCTGTTTTGGTATTCCAACTCCCAGTTGCAGTTTTATTATTTTTCTAGCTTAATCATGTAATGTGAATTTTGGTTTCAGCATAAATGTTTGTAAAATAGTTTGCTTGAATAACTGTGACATCTTTAACATTCAAGTTATTTTAGGATGGCAGAAAACAACTTTTAACTAGTTCCACTGTGGCTAGTTATTAGCTTGCCAGTCCAGTCAGAATGGAACTTTTATTCTTTTTAAAAAGGTTTATTATTTTCATTAGTTTGTTTGTGTGTTCTCTTCATTTTTCAGAGAGCCTACATCACCTAAAGAGAACACAGGCTTCTTGCACTGTTCATTGCTTTTCTATAACAATTTTAGATATTTATTAGCAATAAATTTTTATTTTAAACTACTAGTTATTCTCAAATTATGTTCATTTTTACAACATTTATGAGGTTTTACATCAACAAGACAGCAAGGGAAATAAAATAGTAGAAGTCTATGGGTCATAATAAAACACATCTAAAGGACAATGAACATCTGGAACAATCATGAAACTAAAGCTTAGAAACAGAATAACATACAGCTTCCCTACGGCTTTCGGATGGACTGCCATTCACACTGAATGCAGCTTGTGTTCTGAACATCACCAGACATCTGCTCCTTCAAGAGCACCAAATGATTGCAAACAATACGTTTTAAAATACACCTGAAAAATAATGTAAACTATCATACACAGTGAACTGATGTCCCTGCCATTAATGATTAAACAAAAGTCAGCTAAAATAATGTGACACAGCTTTTATTCTGAAATATACCAGATGCACCTTGCTGAAACACTTCCTGTGTGGCTTACATCATTTCTTTAACTACATGAATTTTTGCATGCAGCGCTTGGAATAAATTAACTCCACGTGAACATTTTCTGGAGCTCCACATCCAGCTCCATGCCACACGACGGCCAGTGTGAATGCTCTGATTCGATTAAATGATTTTTGATGTGGAAGTCACCCATAAACCGGACCACATCTGTTCCGCTAAGCCTGAGGTTTGTGAGTCACATTAAAAATCCTAATAAATACTTTAAGTAAATAGGAGGGAAAAAATGAGCCAATACAGAAACAAATCTAAACTGATAATTAAAATTTTAAGACAAAATAAAATGAAATTAAAAATAGGGATGCGACTGGTCTTCACACCTTTCTGACTGATGGTGTTAATAATGGCAGTAAGATTAGGTTTAAAGCAACAATGTGTAGTTGTTATCATTAATCTCTGGAAATATCCATCAAAATGTTGTTGAAAATGAATGAAATGATGCCCAGTTGTTGGAAAATATTGGTGGCTTTGCAACATATAACAATAAAAATACATAGGATCTAAAATGCATGGGAGTGGGTCTAAGTCTCTGGGCAGCGCCAAATTAGATGCCAAGTTTCCTTCTACGGGAGTCTGTGAGGTCAAAATTCATTTACTGATTTGTAACAAACAGTTACAAAACTTTAATTATTCATGAACATAGTTGTTTTACACATTTACCTTTTCACTCGTTGCCTGTGATGGAAGGGAGTCTGATGAGTTTGTTATTTTACTGTAGATTGAACAATTTGACAAAGTACTCATTTGAAAATTGTATTCTCAGGGATTTTTTACCCTAATGGCCATCCATTGGTATGGTCTTACTCAAAAACCAAAAATACAGCCAGCTTGCAATGATTTAGGTACTGTGTACTGCCCGCTATCGCCAGGGAAAGTACACACTGTCACTTTAAACTTAGCTTAAAGCACCTTGCCTGCTGGTTGTGGTCGGAGGGACCGGTGGCGCCAGTGCTAGTCAGCCTTGCCTCTGTCAGTGCGCCCCAGGGCAGCTGTGGCTACATTGTAGCTCATCCCCACCAGTGAATGTGTGTGTGAATGGGTGAAAAACTGATTGTGTTGTAAAGCACCTTGGGGGGTTCCAGGACTCTAGAAGGCGCTATATCAAATACAGGCCATTTACCATAGCTGAGGAAATTGGTAAATAGAAAATTATGTTTTTAAAATTGCTAAAACTAAACAGACATGCATTGGGAAAAGCATTGAAACAAACAAGATACTTTCAAAACTGAACATAACTAACATAATCTTGCGTTTCATATAGTTTGACAAATGAAAGTGGATTGTTTTAATATAAAACCTTTTCCACAACAGAAGACTACTGGATACCTACAACAGATAATGTGTGTGAAACCTTTACGGCAATCCAAAGCTTGAACTGTCCTTTTGAAAATGTTTTTAGATGTTTGTCTGTTTAAAGCAGATGAATCTTTGATGATGCTACTCTCCTCTCAATTAAACTAATTGTTTATAAGCAACACAGTGACCATCAAACACCATCATCTCATGTGGGTGCAGTCTGCATCACATATGCAGAGGACGCCGGGGAAATCAGCTTCTATAGCTGCACTAATGAGACTACAGCTTATGAGCTAAATTCTTCTTTGCCAGCCAGCATTACTATAGTTTATAGTTGACACGCCTTGAGCACAAACATCCAGCAGATGGGAGGGAGACAGAGGATAATTGCACTGCTTCTTCAGAGATAACAGAATCCATTTTTGCTCGCACCGTCAGCTCAAAATTCACATATTTACCCATGCAGCTAGGTATTTGTGACCAAAGATGTAACCCGAGCTCCTCGACTTCTCACTTTCATGTAGCTCTACACATGTTGGGATCTTTCAGGATTTTAAAATCTGATCCCCACTCACATGTGTCTCTTACAGAATCAAGACTCAGACCCCAATTTCACCTGCATTGAGAGGCTGACTGAGCCGTCACCTTTGCTCGACACCAACACCGCATTCATTTAGCTTTCAGCACTTAGAAGCTCGTGTGTGGCTCTCTTGTGCCAACAAAAAAGGTTTATTTTTTTAAATGTGCCTCAGTTTGCTTTAAATAGGGTGAAATCTTGTCAGGAGGGAATTGAATTACTTCACAGCAGGAAGATGAATCTCAGGCATGTCCCTCAAACCCCTATAAGGTTACAAACACTGGTTTGCAGTGGTAGAGATACTTCAGATTAAGAGGAGCGAGAATCAGTTTGATGTTGATCCAGCACAAAACCTTCACATAAAAGTATGCTAAGAAAATAGAAATGCTGCTTTTTTCACCTTCATTTTGAATTATTTTGTAGATGGATGTTTTTCAGTCACTTTGTAACTGCAACCTGACTGCTCGCACTGTATGTCTGTTAGCCACACGTTGAACCTAACCCCGGGTTTCCACGGGAGCCGTCAGCAGCACGTTACTGCAGCAGCACGTCTTGCTCGCGTAAGTTGCTGCTTGGCCCTTCCCACGAGACGCGAAGCAGCAGGGGAGCAGCTGTCACCGACCGAGCACGAAGTCACACGAGTGACTTCGTCAGTAAACACAACAACAAGCAGGAGAAAACTACCACATGGTTTGTGTTTTATGTTCTGTCTGTTTTATAATCGCCAATACTGACCTGAAAAACAAAGGAGACCGCTAGCTAGGTGATAACTTCTCACGGGGACGCACAGTTAGTAACATTTTTTAAAAGTAAAGCAACCGGAAGGCAGTACGTTCTTTATTCTGAAAACCTCGGTAGCTTCTCTCCATTTCCGCGTCCGATTTCCTGTCTTTCCTTCCCCAAAAATGTCGAACTTGACCCGTTTCAGAGGCGTCGCGTGTAGAAAATAGAACCGGCGCGTAAAAGCCGCGACATGCTGCTCCTGAGACGCGGCCGACTTGCGCTGCTGACGGCTGCTGACGGCTCCAGTGGAAAAGGTTCTGTTGACCACAGCGGTTCCTATCAGCAGCTATGACATGCTGCTGCAGTAACGTGCTGCTGACGGTGTTGCAAGTCCGAGCAATCGGTCAAGGCTTAGAAACAGTGGTCAGAGACAAGGGTCACACAAGGGTCAAGAGGACAATAGTTCAGGACTTGCTGGTGAGGACAAAACTAGGCAAAGGGTCAAAAGACAGCCTGTCCTCTCTGGATCCACCCATGGACACACCCCTGGGCCCGCCCCTAACTCCACCTCTGGTGGGAAAAGAAGGACTGGCATGGAGTGAGGAAGGTCTAACTGGACCCAGAAGCTCTCAGGAATGCTGGAGGAAGATCTACAATTTGCTACCAACATGAAGATTTATGACCTGTGCTCTCATTCCAGGAGTGCAGAATGTAACTTTTGTGCCCTCATGTGAATACTGCATGTATTGAAAATGATACCAAATGTCTTATGTAGAGCTAAAAAAGTGTATCTGGTAAATGACCCCTTGACCTAAACTGTCAGGAGAGAATGACTTGTGACTCTTACATTGTTTAGAGCAGTCTCAGAAGTGATATAAAAGGATGCAGCTCAGATCGAGCGGGGCTTCGTTCTTGGGGAGATTCTGAGAAGACAAGAGCTGGTGTAAACTAACTCTTATTTAATCATTTTGAACTAATTCCTCCGTGGGGGATAGTAGTTGTTTTTCACTTTACCCATTTTTGTATTTTGATTTTGTAATAAAACTTTTTTGAAAAAGAAACATAATCCTGATTCTTTCAGGTTTTCTCTAAAGCTTCACGTTTGGGGCCCTGACCATAATTGCACAGAGGTAAGCATGTCGAAGATCGGTCTCTGAATTATCAGGACTTACTTTACAGTTTATAACAGAATAATATAAAGATACCTTAAGATAAGGGAAGTTTTAACTTCCCCCTCCTTGCGAGTAACGAGTTGTCTTAAGGGCGATAAAAGCAAAATATTCGAGGTTATTTTGGCTCTGATTGCAGGTTGAAAAAGTCTCTAATCAGCTGGAAGGTTGGATTAATAAATAAATTGATAAACTTATGATAGCCTGATCAACTAGCATAAATCATTTTATAGTTACCAACCTCCCACATAAGCTGTTAGAGGCGCAATTAATTCCGGGTAATCCAAACAATTGCTGAGAGGCTTGGCTTGCCTCCAGACTTCTCTCTAGTATCTTAACCAAAAGGTAACGAGTTTAAAAGAAGTGTAGTACTCTGGGGCTGGCTATTCGTGCAAGTCATTTCACCTTTAAAATAAAAGACAAGATTCTAATTAGGTAGTCCAAACCCGGATCTAGTACAATTATACTCGTCGATACACCCCCGAACCCTGATGGATGCACCGTCTCATAAGTTCTAACGGAACTGGGTTTTAAAGGAACCGGTAAATGGGACGGGCACACGACATGGCGCCTGCAACGTGGGGCTAATCGGCGAAGGTTCAAATATTAGATACCGGACTATTCGACGTAGAACTATGTCTTTTAGGCTGATAAAAGCTTACGCACTATGGACCTGATACGCTTATAACCTTGGAGCGAAAACCGCACCAATTTCTCGAAAAGGAAAGAAATTTGGGAGAACGGACGATTAACTCAAAGAGGTATAAAGAAATCACGGCTTTCCGACGTAAGAAAAGCCAAGGATAAAAGCTAGGCAAAAAATAAAAAGGAATAAAGAGTAAGAATAAAGAATAAGACGTGAAAACGAATAAAAATAAAACAAATAATAAAAAAGAGAAACTTTCAACCAGCCATGGCAGATAGATCTTTAACGGTGAAACCGGAAAATGTTCTCCTTAATGTGAGATTTGTCACCGGAGAAATAGCGACATTTCAAGGTGAACCACAAAGCGTTTTAGCAGTATCCTGTAACCGGAGCTTTCAGAACAAGGCCGAAACGGCTCAAGCCGCAGCGGAGCGCTGTCCGAATGCTGAAACTCAAGTAAAGAATAATCATGTATTTCCGTTAGTGGGTGATTTGGTGATTCTAGCAGAACAACAAAATGATCCTGTTTTTAATCAGATAGCGTGGTGTTGTTGGGAAAATCCAGCGAAACTCCCCACGGGCGAGCAGTATGAGATCCTTCTGGGATTGCTTGAGCAAATACCAACTGGACCGGAACCTTTAGTTCTCACTCCATTTGGAGTCGGGCAGTACCGATGTGATCAGGGAGCGATGTACTCTGCTATGGCGGAGTTCGTGGTTCAACGGGCTAATAGTAGAACAATTTACTTCTTATCTAGAAGCAAAAATGAGACAATTCAAATGAGACAGGCGTTATGTAACTGACTGGGGATCACGGAGCTCCAAGCGGAAATGTACCGGAGACGAGCTGCAGTTGAAATGTCGGCCTCCTGGGATGAAGTCCAATCGGTTCCGACCGCGCCCCCTTTGTATCCAGCGCTCCGCGGGGAATTCCCTGTGAGCCCCGGTTCCGAGAGCGGATTTCCTCCACCCCCACCGAACCCGCCTGACGCGGTTCGGCCGGCGCAGTGGAACCCGTTTCTACATGTACAAACCCCTTCTCAGGTGCCCATGAGAGGAGCGGAGAGACCGCCCACTGAACAGCATGTTGCTGCGTGGGACAAAGACGAGACTCAGAGACGGTCAGGGGCTGAAAGGACTCCAAACCCAATTCCTTTTCCCCCGTTAGAACCGCATAGTCCCGCGGCTCCTCCGAATCATGTTATGATAGGTCAAGAACCGGTGATAATTTTATCAGGCGAGAAAATAGATGCAGAGATCCGAGAAGAAGATGTGTTGATCTTTCTGAAAGATCCACAAAGTTCTGCCAGTACTACGTCCTCCTTAAGTTCTCTGAGGAGACTTTTAGGGGCAGAAAGCAGAAGTTCTATGATTCCGCTGGTAGATCGTAATTACGAAGCTGGAGAAATTACTACTCTCTTAGACAAGCAATTAGGGAATCTGGAAGGTCGTGTCAGCGCTATTTCCATAATTAACGTAGACCCCCATAATCCCGACATCTCTTTTCACCAAGCTTGGGAGTGGGTGGTGTCAGAAGCCTTGGATTTAGGAGCGCGACGGCTAGTGTTTAAGCTTAATAACAAACCCCAGGTGTGTCGGATAACTGAAGCATATGGCGCAGGTTTAGTGATTTATTCCGAAGCCTCTAGCAGGCTAGGAGACATCCCGGTCGTAATTTTAGTGGATAAGTCAGCCTTGCCGCGAGTAGAGAAGAAAGTCAAACATTGGTTTGAGGCCAGAGACAGAAGCAGCGAGAGTGAGGCTGAATCGGAGGAAGAACAGGGTTCCCAACGGGTGGTGCGTGGCACACCCAAAGGGACGCTCAGGTCAGAATGCGAATCCCATCAAAAATGCAGCACTCGGATCCCTGGAGGCAAAACACCTGAAAAAGTGAGTTGGTTATCCCCAGTTACAGCCCATGAGCAAGGTGAGAACAGAGAAAATGTAGAGCAACAACCCCAGAGAGCAGAAAAAGGAGATGAGACAAATCCTATGGTTTATGGCGTTAGAGGACTAAATAAGAAAAGCCGTCCAGTACAGATGAAATATTATGACCCTCAGGCACCTCCTAACATAGGCCCAGTTAGACCGGTTCCAGAACCAGGACGAGGCCAGTTTGCAATTAATACAGAGGGAGACCAGAATTATGCAGGAGAAGTAGCAGAAAATCCTTTTCCAGACTGGTACCCTGTAGATGGCTTCACGGCTTCAGCAATTCAAGCAGCAAAAAGTAGGGAAGAAGTCATGTTGCAACCAGGATGGGGGCAACCTTTTAAGCATGCTTATTTAGGCCAAGGATATGATTTTTATCGCGGTGGATGTATGGCTAGAGATTCGGCAGTGAAAACTCACTGCTACTCGCCGTGCAGCCCCTCCCAACCTTTGGATGTAAACCGAAGCACTCCGCAGGGAGGACAGCTTAATTCAATGCCTAAAGAGAGAATCCTAGAACAGGAATATTCCCCATATTGGCAAACTGCTCAGGAACAGTCAAGAGTAAGCTTAGGACATTTTGATCATACCATTCTGCCACAAAGAGCATCGGGTGAGACAGACGCTGGGTATGTACAGCGGCTTCAGGATCGAGGTATGACGATTGAACAACTTTCAAGTCCAGAAATTTCTCAGGTTATAGCATTAAAGAACGATCTGCATTTAACCCCAGGTGCCTCGTTAATGTCCCTGGCGGAGAGTTCTCCCAGAGGGATTGGTGAGGATTCTGGGGAACGACGGAGGAAAGCTTTAAGCTCTGAAATCAGTACAGGAAAAGTTACATTAGCTGGGTGTTTGGGAACAATCGCAGGGCTTTCACAGGTCCAGCAGGAAAAACTTTTAGCTGATCTGCCAGGGGGATTAATGATGGCTGCGATGTGGCCTAATCTCTCTCCTGCAGAAAAAATCAGACAAGCGCAGGCGTGGGATCGCACGAGGGAATTTAAGCAGTCAAAAAACGAATTAGGACGGCAGGCCGGAAACAGATTGAAAGGTCAGATACCATCCCCTCTGCCCCCTCCACACCAAGGGGAGCAAGGGAGCCAATCAGTGAGTTCTCAACCGAGGCAACTCCCACCCAGAGCAGAACCGAATCAGAACCAGAGAACCAGGGGCCAAATGGACCCAAATGCAAGGCCGTTTTTCATGGGACCCCCCGGCTGCCCTGTGGCTCGACCCAGGAGAGCGAATCCGGAGGAGTGGGCCCGGATGACCAGAGAACAGAAGGAGAAATTGATCCAATCAATCAAAGATTGGGACGCGAAATACCACAATCAGAGAAGACCGCCACCACAAAAGTAGAAATAATTGAGGCGCTCTCATCTCATACGCATTGGGATGGGGAGTGGCTTAAAGTAAAATACGAAAATACAAAATACATTTTAGATACCGGGGCATTAATATCAGTAAAGCGTGAAAATAATCCGATGGAACAAATAGGATACAAGAATGTGATACTCGCAGACGGCTCTGTACGTAACATGGCAGTTCATAAAGACGAACAGGGAATTCTTTACATAAAAGGTGCAGAAAACTTAATTAGTTTAAAGGATTTAGTTAAAATAACGAAAGACCCAGCACTGCATGTGAGTTTTTTAGGTGAATTAGATATGGATAGTCTCATTAAAGAACAACTGGAGAAGACTAGTTTGGACCCGCACAAACTCAGAGAAATAATCCAAAAAGGTAATTGGGCTACACACAAAAATGATTGTGGCAGAGTAAAAGAACAATGCATTATTAAAGGAGCGATGCCTGCCAGGGAAAAGCAGTATCCGATCAGAGAAGGAAGAGATGAGATCAGATGTACTCTCGCTGAGCTTAAAGAAAAAGGGATAATCGAAGAGAAAGATACATTATCCACCTGTCTTCCCATTCAAGCTGTTCCTAAACCTGATGGCACCTACAGACTGGTACACAATTTAAAAGGTTTAAATAGAGTGACTCCGCACGACGTGCGTAAAACTTTTGACCCATACATGCAGCTCCGAACCATGCCTATTAAAAAATATAAAACATGCATCGATTTGGCTAACGGTTTTTGGTCTGTACCTTTAGCGCAAGAAAGTCGAGCTAAAACTGGATTTACATTTGAAGGAAAGCATTATGAATGGTGCGTTTTACCAATGAGATCGGAAACGCAGAAGTGGATGAATTAGTACAAGCTCGCGCTTTGTTTCTACCCACAGCGTTTTTGCAGAACAGGAGCGCTGCAGCTGATGAAGAGCTGGTGACATTTGCGCATAAAAATTACGGACACGTAGGAGTATTACGGTTGCGTGAGATTTTCAAAAAAGAAAATATTTCTGTACCAAAGCTGAAAGAACTAACAGCACGAGTAAAAGCGACGTGTGAGTCGTGTAAAGTAAAAGGAGGGGCTCAACCCGTGATTTATGACCATCTGCCCATCATGTGTGATGTGCCGGGGGTGCATTTCAGCACGGATGTTGGTGAATGTGTCTCTAGAGGAGTGAATGGACATAAGTTCTTTTTGGTAATCAAAGATAATGGACCAGGTGATCAGAGCAAGATAATACCGCTGAAGCGTGTCACAGGAAATACGGTCAGCATGGCCTTATCTCTACACCTGCCCCTCACGTGTGAGTCACTCCGTTCGGATGGAGGACCTGAATTTAAGAATGACAAAGTTTCTTGTCTGCTTGAATCAAGGGGGATAAGACACATTTTTTCTATCCCATACGAGTCCCACACTAACGGAATAGCAGAAAGAGCAGTTAGGACGATAAAAAATCACATCCTGACTAACCTGAGCTCCCGATGGGATACACCGGAGGGAGTTTCAGAACTAAATGTGATCCTTAATATGACGAAACTGAAAAGAACTGAGAAAAAAACTAACCCGGAACACGTCTCTGTGTTACAGAAAGGTGAAAGAATTTGGGTCAAAAGAGGACCGGTTCGAAAAGGAGATTGCATTAAGCATAACGTAAGTGGTCCCTTTATAATAAAAGACGTAACTGGGAACGTGGTTTTAACTGACACTGGTTTGCGTGTTCACCCTCATCAAGTTATAAAATAACTCTGAAAAATAAAAGTAATTAATTGAAAAAATAAATAAATAAATAAATAAATAAATAAATTTTTTTTTTAATTAATTACTTGATTAAAGGTCATGGCTGGGCCAAAATCTAGTGAAGAAATGACTTGTAAGATCCTAGGCACTACGGGCCTAATTTTGCTAACGAAGGGGGATTGTGTTAAAGATTGTAAAGTGGCTATGTTTCCGGGCTTCATAGAATCTGCAAATGCGTATCGTTACGCGCAATGGGGAGGCTTGAGGCCAGGAACATGCGTGATATGCAAATCTCTGTGCACCCTAATTAAATGGTCGGGGCTCCGGGAGCAGAAGCCCACTCACCTGGAGAGAGGAACGGACTTACATACAGGTGCAGTGGAGCTGTCTGCTCCCATTAAAATATGTTTTTGCGGAACCTGCTTGAGGAATAATCCAGGCATCATCTCCTGGCAGGTCTGTGAATGCACCCACAGAGGTGAAATCAAAGATGGGTGCTGTTTCACGAAGAATGGTGTTTTGACTACCTGCTTACCGACAAGCCAGCCAAGTATGTTTTTTGTAGGAGAGCTGCTCAGGAATCCTAGCCTGGTGAAGCCGGTTAGAGATTTATGGGTGGAAGCTTATCCATTTGTGTTCAAGCTCAAGACCAGAGAAAAAGGACTGGAAGAGCTTCAGGCTCAGTCCAAATTTGAGTCTATTAAGAGCTTGATATTAGGACAGCAATTTGGTACGCTGGCTGATGCATGGGAAACAGGTACACAGATTGGGGTAACTCAAGAGTATAAAGACGACAGATGGGGAACTTATCTGTCAGGGACTCTGGACTGGCATACAGGATTGTCTGTTCAGGAGCCCCCAGGGATGCGTAAGCGTGTGACATCATACCTGGTTGAGCTGAAGAGTCTGGGACCAGGGGCGGAGCGTAAGTTCATGCCTTATCAGTTAACTTTGATAGAGGTAATAGACCTGTCGGGTCGCGTTTGCAGCTCGGCTGTTAACATAGTGACCACCCGGAGACGAGAGGCATATTGGCCTAAGATTTATGGGACTGCTCACACTAGAATGTCTCGTAGAAGGCTGGTCCCCAATCTGACTCTACCTAACTAGAGCAGGGCGCTCTCATTTCTGCTGATTTTTATGCTTCTGTTTTACAGATGTTGTCTACTCAGAAGCATAAGAGGGAAACCAGCAGAAAACGAAAAGTGGTCAGGTATGCAACTCCGGCGGGAGTTGACCCCAAAGTTAAAAAGAAAAATGTAAATATTCGGAAAGGAAAGGATTGGATAATAAAATGGATTAAATGGGCCTTTTTTATCCTTTTCGAATTTAGCCTTATAGGATTAAGTATAGCGATTGCATATGGGGTACATGTATATCTCCGAACGTATCATGTGTCCTCGGTGACATATAACATAACTCACGGAGGACCGCAACAATTAATAGGGAATTGGAATGTATCCAAAATTAAGCTGTTATGGCCCAAAGAAGATTTTAATGAGAATATAACCACCTGCATGATAGCAACACAGATTGGATTCAAGATTTGTAGTGTAACAGGGAACAAAACTGGCTGCCTGCGCTTGCCCTGTGGAGAAAATGGATTTGACCGGATCATGGCTACACCCTCCGTGACATCATTTTCTGCAGCAGAGCAGGAGGAGAAGAATGACACGGAGTGTGGTGAGACCGGCCCATGGGCGGAGTATATGGCAGTCTTGATGGATCACACAGGATCCACAGAGCTTGATCGATCTTGTCAGATAATATTAAGGAAAAAGAAAATCTTAAATCAAACTTCAGAGTTGTGGGTTTACAAATATTGCCTTAGAAATAATTTAGAATGGGGACACAACTTCACCACTTTCAAAGTGATAAAGATAGAAAGATGGTGGCCTCGTAGAATCGAATTTGGGTGTTTTCAGACCAAAGACAGTAGTTTAAGTTCCTGGCAAACAGGAAATATTACGCTTTGGTATAATAATCGGTATGATTTTGGCCTGTAAAAACAACAAGTGGCAGTTGACAGGAAGAAAGCTGTTAGGAGAAAGGAAAAAGGACCTGGTAGATCCAGATAAGATGGGAAGAGAGGTGTCAAGGTAGAGGGAGTAGTAGCCCCCCTTCTTGTTGCTCCTGTTTAAGTGCAGGCCTCTCTGCACCGCGTGTCACTTGCTCCTTAACTGTCAGTCTGTAACTTGAAGCGAACCAATGGCTCATCAAACTCACCCTGAATCTGAGCTGATTGACGCTCTGAATCTGGAGGTATGTCAGGATTTTGTAACTATTTTATCCAGTTTGTCTTTAGGATGTTGTAGACATTTCATAACTGGTGTACACTTGTTGTGAGGATTATTGTTGTAAAACTATGCCTGCAGATAGGAATTGTAGTGTGGTTCTTCCTGCAGCTTCTGATGATTTATTTTCTCCTATAATTAAGAAGTGTTTATGCAGTAATGCAGTTACTTATTGCTTCATGGAATGAGTTATATATCTCATGTGGAACAAATTTTATGTTCCTTCCAGATGGACTCGATTCGGCAGAATATCATAGAGGGATTAATCCCCTCCGCAGGTCCATCAACTGTTTTCTCTCTGAATGGAGCATACTATTTGTGCACCGTGAATCGCGGGAGGGATGGATTGCCTCAGACTAAGACAATCGGGCTCCAGTGAACATGCTACGATGAATAAACGCTGCGTGTCTTGCAGGTTTATTCAGTACATCCAGACCAAATGGAAAAGGGATTCAAGCGGGAGACTGATCAGGAAGACGACATACTAATGTTGTCCTCCCCGGGAGTAGATGCCCTGCTTGAGCAGGCCCACGACGAGGAGCTGACAACGGCGCCCTCATCTGACGTGGCTGAAGAGGTTGTATCAGTAATGACGGCAGCTTCGACATGCGTCCCGTGTCCTGATGTGATACGTGAAATCCCTATGGTCTGTCTAAGTAGTGAGCCAGCAGGCATTCCTTCCCCTGTCTGAATTGCACCTGGGAGAGAAATGAGATGGAGGATTAAATCCCAGAAGGGGTGTTACTTTGTTTGTCAAGGCAAGATTATAGATTGCTTTCAGTTTATGAATATTTTGTCTGTAAAGACTGGATGGTTCGGCCCAGAAGTCTGTGACTCTTTTGGGACCGCACCTTTGTTGGATACGAAAAATCATGTTTTGGTTTTCAGCGCCAGCTTCCCACCTCAAATGATGGGATCGCTTCCACGTGGAGAAGCTCCGGTGATGGATTTATCTTTATTCTTTCTGGGCGAAGATCCCACAGATGGGAGAAAGCAGTTTAAAGGTTATGTAACAACCCGCAAAGGGACCTTGTGCTTACCCGTAGCTGATGATGGCATTATGATGAGAATGAGGGTTGATGTGGAGGCCACAGTTAGGTGTCTGAGTGTTCAGCCGTTCCTGAGTGAGATGGATGCTAGATTTATGAAGGCTTGCATTGCTGCTCTATCTTTTTATGGTCCTTTGCCTCAGTTCGTCCTCATGGGGGATGTTGCAAGTCCGAGCAATCGGTCAAGGCTTAGAAACAGTGGTCCGAGACAAGGGTCACACAAGGGTCAAGAGGACAATAGTTCAGGACTTGCTGGTGAGGACAAAACTAGGCAAAGGGTCAAAAGACAGCCTGTCCTCTCTGGATCCACCCATGGACACACCCCTGGGCCCGCCCCTAACTCCACCTCTGGTGGGAAAAGAAGGACTGGCATGGAGTGAGGAAGGTCTAACTGGACCCAGAAGCTCTCAGGAATGCTGGAGGAAGATCTACAATTTGCTACCAACATGAAGATTTATGACCTGTGCTCTCATTCCAGGAGTGCAGAATGTAACTTTTGTGCCCTCATGTGAATACTGCATGTATTGAAAATGATACCAAATGTCTTATGTAGAGCTAAAAAAGTGTATCTGGTAAATGACCCCTTGACCTAAACTGTCAGGAGAGAATGACTTGTGACTCTTACATTGTTTAGAGCAGTCTCAGAAGTGATATAAAAGGATGCAGCTCAGATCGAGCGGGGCTTCGTTCTTGGGGAGATTCTGAGAAGACAAGAGCTGGTGTAAACTAACTCTTATTTAATCATTTTGAACTAATTCCTCCGTGGGGGATAGTAGTTGTTTTTCACTTTACCCATTTTTGTATTTTGATTTTGTAATAAAACTTTTTTGAAAAAGAAACATAATCCTGATTCTTTCAGGTTTTCTCTAAAGCTTCACGTTTGGGGCCCTGACCATAATTGCACAGAGGTAAGCATGTCGAAGATCGGTCTCTGAATTATCAGGACTTACTTTAAAGTTTATAACAGAATAATATAAAGATACCTTAAGATAAGGGAAGTTTTAACTTCCCCCTCCTTGCAAGTAACGAGTTGTCTTAAGGGCGATAAAAGCAAAATATTCGAGGTTATTTTGGCTCTGATTGCAGGTTGAAAAAGTCTCTAATCAGCTGGAAGGTTGGATTAATAAATAAATTGATAAACTTATGATAGCCTGATCAACTAGCATAAATCATTTTATAGTTACCAACCTCCCACATAAGCTGTTAGAGGCGCAATTAATTCCGGGTAATCCAAACAATTGCTGAGAGGCTTGGCTTGCCTCCAGACTTCTCTCTAGTATCTTAACCAAAAGGTAACGAGTTTAAAAGAAGTGTAGTACTCTGGGGCTGGCTATTCGTGCAAGTCATTTCACCTTTAAAATAAAAGACAAGATTCTAATTAGGTAGTCCAAACCCGGATCTAGTACAATTATACTCGTCGATACACCCCCGAACCCTGATGGATGCACCGTCTCATAAGTTCTAACGGAACTGGGTTTTAAAGGAACCGGTAAATGGGACGGGCACACGACAACGGCTCCTGTGGAAAGCCGGGGTAAAAATATGTTAAAATAGCAGTTTTTACACAACACGACAGACTTTTTTGTGTTAGTGATGTCTGTTGTCTTTCGTGCTTTAGGAGGACACACAGGGGTTTATGGGGTTGGAGGAGGAAGACGAAAGAAAGTAAATCAATGTTTATCAGTTTAATTTGACATAAACACTTTCTTGACAATCCTTGTCATTATGTGCGTAAAAAAGCGAACGACATTTTAATAGGAAAAAAGCTGGCGAGCCTTGTTGACGCATGTTTGCGCATGCGCTGAGTTGTTCTGATGTGTTTTGGGTCACAGCTGCTCGCAGCGCCGCTTCAATAGTGCAATAACCTCACAAGGGACGAGCTAAATGTCAAACATGCCAGAAATGTGTGCGAGCTTACGATTGCTAATCGGTTGCTGGTCACGTGGTTTAAATCACCTCTCGTACCCCCTATATACTACGCAACGCTCAGTGCAAAACTCTTCCCGATCTTGTAGATTGTTGCACTTTTCGGCTCAGAAAAATGAATCAATCGTACAGTGTCCTTTAGACAGGGATGTATGCATGCTGTTTCTTTGGTGAATTAGCAGCACTAATTTTGCATCTCAGTCCCTAAAGAGGGTTATGAATTTAAAGTTACAAGTAAATAGCCTCTACAGACCATTTAAATTTTAAACAATCACTCTTGCAATAAAAAAGAGCTCACATAAATGCAATGATTTTGATTTTAGTTGCACATCAGTTAGATCTTTTTATAAAGTGGAAAACACACACACATACACACATCTATATATAAACAGTGTTGGACAAGTTACTTCAAAACCGTAATGCATTACTTGTTACCCTCATTTTAAAGTAATTCATTACATTGCAATATTACTGATTTTAAAATGTAAGGCATTACACTACTTTTGCATTACTTTAAGTTACTTTCACCAATACAACTTCAATATGAATCTGGTAATGTGACGCTCAGTGAGCTCATGACATATATGTGGAAAGTGATGTGGTGTCTGAGCTAGGACTGTTAAAAACAGTCAGATATAATAACAGTGCTTTAAAATGATTGTTTATTAAATAAAAGCAACAACAATCTGTACTCTCAGCACGCTGCCATCTTATATTAACTGAGCAGGAAGTGAGGTGGTCGGGGCTCCAAGCCTATATTTGCCTTGGTCCTCAAATACCTTGATACGGCCCTGGATGTGGGACTGACTTCTGGGGTGATCTGATTCTATCACATGTATAAATATTAAATGCTTAGATATTATTGCTTTTCACTGGTAAAAATGTCTATTGGAGATAAATCCAATGACGAGAGATCCAGAGCGAGAGATCCAGAGCTTGGGCCACATTGCCGGCAGTAAGTCGGGCTCGTTCCCAGTGAGAGTTGCACTCCGTCAAGGCTGCCCTTTGTCAAAAATTCTGTTCATAACCTTAATGGACAGGATTTCTAGGCACAGCCAAGGTGTGGAGGGCATCCGTTTTGGTGGCCTGAGGATCAGGTCTCTGCTTTTTGCAGATGATGTGGTCCTGTTGGCTTCATCAGAATGTGATCTTCAGCTTTCGCTGGAGCGGTTCACAGCCGAGTGTGAAGCAGCTGGGATGAGAATCAGCTCCTCTAAATCTGAGACCATGGTCTTGATTCGGAAAAGGGTGGAATGCCTTCTCCGGGTCAGGGATGAGGTCCTGCCCCAGGTGGAGGAGTTTAAGTATTTTGGGGTCTTGTTCACGAGTGAAGGAAAACTGGA